>NC_088417.1:18679777-18774777 GCF_034236695.1 Oncorhynchus nerka | reverse complement strand
AGGGGCTGCAGGCAGATGTGACACACCAGGTCATCGTCCACCTCCAGGCGGTAGTTATAGAGGTGGTTCTCCCAGGCCCGGTGGATCTGACCACACTCTGGACACAAGGCCTCCAGCACGGGCTCCACAGGCCCTGCCGGACTCACCTGGATAAAGGAGAAGAGATTTATATGGGAGATGTTGGAGGACAATGATAGTTGAACAGAAAAGCTTGTTTGAATGAATCCCAAAGAAACAACCAAGTAATCTATATGTTATTACGGTGTAATTACCAACTTGTCTTTTATTTGTGTATACAAGGTAATTAGCGGATCGGAATGGTTAATAGCAGATCAGAGGATCAGCATTACACAATTCATACACACAGCTGGGAGGGTACAAACTGCAAAATCAAAACCCACCTCACAGCCGGGGCTGCCCATGTCAGGACCAGGGCTCCAATCGCCAGGCACGGCCTTCGGCACAATCGTCACTGGGGTTACAGGTCGGGAGGTTACAAAGGGGTTGGGAGGGGGGCGTCCTATCCCATAAGCCTCAGAGGGTGAGCTGGTGACAGAGAGGACAGCCACCCCCCAGTGGCCAATCAGACATCACCCTGTAGGTCAGAGAGCAGAGGTTAAAAAGCTGGGAAATTAAACAGTGTTTGTGTGTGTGTGTGTGTGCACGTATGTGCATGTGAGTGTGTACTCAAGCATACATGTGTACTACTGTATAACTTCGTAAATATGTGCATTGTATGTGTGTATATGTGACGTGTGCATGTTAATATGAACATGTGTGTGTAGTGTGTGCGAGGTGTGTGCAGAGATGATGTACTGTAGCACTGCGCCTGCTCAGTGTAATCTCTCTTTCGCTCTCGCCTGCTGCAATATTACAGTCTCTCAGAGAGGGATTTATCTGGGATTGAGACAGAAGGAATTATCTGGGATTGAGACAGAAGGAATTATCTGGGATTGAGGCAGAGAGGAAATGGGTATGGTTGAGAGGAAGGAGAGAGAGATAAAGAGGGAGAGGGCTAGAATGATGAAGAGAAAAAGAGATAACGAGAGAGAGAGAGAATATGAAAGGGAGAGGGGAGGGAGGGGAGAATGAAAACAGGAGAGAAGAGAGAGATGGAAAGAGAGAAGGAAAAAAGGTTGACAGAGAGAAAGGGTCAAACGGAAAAACAAAGGAGTAGAGAAAGAATGAAAATGAGAGACGAAGAGAGAGAGAGAGCTGTGAGATGGGGACAAGAAAAAGAGTGGAAGACAGTCAACTGATCACTGTGCATGTGGTGTGTGATGTGATCTGGTGTGTATGTGGTGTGTGATGTGTATGTGGTGTGTATGTGGTGTGTGATGTGCATGTGGTGTGTGATGTGGTGTGTGATGTGATGTGATGTGGTGTGTGATGTGTGATGTGATGTGGTGTGTATGTGGTGTGTGGTGTGTTTTTGGTTTTACTATCCTTGTGGGGACCAGAAGTCCTCACAAGGACAGTAAAACAAATATTTGGTCAAGTGGGGACATTTCGCCGGTCCCCACAAAGAATAAGGCTATTTTAGGCTTAGGGGTCAGGTTTAGGGTTACAGTTAAGTTAAGGGTTATGGTTAGGTTAAGGATGAGGTTAAGGGTTAGGTTAAGGATGAGGATGAGGTTAAGGGTTAGGTTAAGGATGAGGATGAGGTTAAGGGCTAGGGTTAGGTTAAGGATGAGGTTAAGGATGAGGATGAGGTTAAGGGTTAGTGGTTACGGAAAATAGGATTTTGAATGGGGGTCAATTGTTTGGTCCCCACAAGGATAGTAAAACAAACGGTGTGTGTGTGTGTATGTGTGTGTGTGTGTGTGTGATGCACTCTGGCCGGTGCTGCAGTGTGAGAGAGCCAGAGCTAACAAACTCCTTGCAGCTCTGAAACACAGGCGACCACTCATACAAATCCCCAATGCTGAGCCATCCTCAAAACTAATGCATTGTGTACCAGTCATTTCCCCTGTGCTACACGTTCAAAGCCATTTAGACTCACTTCCCCTACTACAGTACTCTAGCCCGTCCCTGAGGAGCTCATGGACACAAATCGACACAAGGGAGCGTATTTAAGCATGAAACAGAGCCAAGCTAATGACACCTGACTACCATCCTCTATTCTCATCTCCTTGCCTCCATCTGCATGAATCTAAAAGAACTGAAGAGATTATAGCAAATGCTAAATAATCGTCCACCATATTGCTTTCACCAATCCTGTGATTTCAGACCAAAGCAGATGACGTGGAGAGGAAGCCACTTTAGACTGTTAAGATGCAGCCTCTGTCTGTCTGTGCGAGGGTCTGCTCCTGTCTCCATGGCTACGGAGCATGTTCAGTAGAGCTTGACATTCAGAGCTGTGTAGATAGAGATGGAGTGTTCTCTCCTCCATGTGTCCTTTCTATTTCTGTACACTTCTATCTGCTGCTGGCTATATTCTCAATGGTTCCTGTCCTTCTGACCGTGCCACTGCTGTCTCTGCCTGTCTTTATGACGGTTGTTTCCATGACTACATCCCTCAATGTAACCTGTCTATGTAACCTGCTTCTGTCTCCTTGACTGCTGGTACCCTTTTCCTTCTTTTAAGTACCTGCGTCTGTCTGTATGTGAGTGTGTGTGTGTGTGTGTGTGTGTGTGTGCAGCTGGAGATGCATTATTCATGTAGACAGAAGGCTCCTCTGTTTCCATAACCAAGCTCTGACATCATTTTAACTCACACACGCATGTACACACACAGTGTATGCTTTTTGGGTATGAGTTTGTGGGTGTGTGCAGTGTCTTCTAACCACGGCTGTGTATAAGTTTGACATGCAAGACTAATGCAGTCTATAAGTTCGATCTCTCTTTCCCTCTCTCTCCCTCACTCTCTCTGTTTTTAACCTTCTGCCAGGATAATACAGCAGTTACAAGAGCACTTAAATCTTATCTTACTTTCAAAATAGCTGGATTGCAACAGCGTGTGTTTGTGTGTTATTGTCTTTGTTGTGTTACCTGGCGCCTCAAGGCCACTATGCTATTGTATTGTTATTTCATCCATAGGCTTGCTGTTCTCTGCTAATTCTATTGATACCAGCAGTAGACAAGGCCTACAGCGACTAATGCACAACACCCGATAACTAACGCAATAAGAAGATGACGTCTGTCCTATTGCCAACACAAATAAAGGGGTAAACCAGGACTATAACACATAGTCTACAACAATCTCGCATGTCAGACAAGAGGAAAATGCGATATCTCCTTGCCCTCAGGAACAGTTGATCACGTTAATAAGGTAGTCAGTAGACTAATAAAACCACAATCCCAAAGATGCATTACGCCTAACATGAATTTCAATAGCATAATCATCTTATCAACCTTCGCAAAAAACAAACCTGAATATGCAATGTTTCATTTCATGTTTCGTTTCAATATAGCCTAGCCTAGAATATATATTGTTGAAGGCTGAATAACATAATGGCGTATTGAAGGGGAGAAAAAACGGCATATACCAAACAAAGGCTATCTATTCAAATTGCATTATTTGGCTACCCATTTTATGCACTGCCCTGAAAGACGACACTCAGATTCAGATAGATCATATCATTGGTTCGACGACAGCAATTACCCTTCTCCATTTAGGCTGGTGAGTGAACCAGCCGGAGTGTCTGTCTGATTGTCAGATTCCCCCCTCCCTTTCTTCGAGATCCGTGGAATAGCGCTGAGATGGATACATAATGGATGGACAATAGCGACTTCAATTGAAAGCTATATAGACTATTACTAGACCATAGATATAGAACCTGCTTTATATATATGTTCTAGACATCGTGACAGTGAAGATCTGCGATCAGAATACATACATTATATTACCTATTCCGGCTTCTCCTTGGTGCCGAGAACTCCGGCCCCGAGAGGGGACAATTAACCGATCTCAATCACACATTCACCGCAACAAGCAGGACCGTAGCAGCCGCACATAAAACGCCCCTGTGACTTTCGCTGTGAAGAACCCGCCCACGGCTTTTCTCCAGCAGTCAGTCAAGGAGAAGGGGGCAGGGTCTCGTGCTGTCAATCCCAAAATTAAATTAGAGGCTTCGTTTTATGCCTGTTCGAAACTAACCACTAAAAAGTATCATTATGACATTTTATTTTCAATATTAGACAAAATACATACTGTTTTACAACATTGAAACATATCATTTGTTTGTTGTTAAGCAATGCTATCTTTTTTTAACGTATATAATTCGATATTACGTAAGGCACTGCTAAGGACAGTAGTCGTGCGGGGTCCCTGCCGGAAGGCCCCCATGGTGGAGAAGTAAACATACATATTCAGAAATAAACATTAGCTAGCATTGGCAGTATTGATTTGAAATATCTTTTGATTATTTTACATTGATCATTACACTATGGCAGATGATGGCGAATTGGAGAAGTATGTTATAATCTATCCTATTACTAGACTGGTATTCCTTGCTTGATGTGAATTTCTGGGGTGTTTTGAAGGGGGAGCTAACGTTAGCCAAGGAACGTCAGCTAGTAGCGTTAGTCAAGTAGCTAGGTCAATGTGATTTATTATGCTATTAAAATAGCTAGTTAATTGTTCACCAGCTTAGCTACTAGGTAGCTTGCTATGCGTGTCAATGATTAGCTAGCTATGTTTCAATTATTTGTTGCATGACTATCTAGATAACTCACATAGAGACTGAATTGTTGTCGAGATTCAGTAGGGTACTGTATGCCAGCTTAACAAGTTGAGGATATTTTTGAGTTACAGCTGCTGGAAAGTGTGTGTGTGTGATTCTGATTCTGTATTTCCTGTGCGCACTTGTCTGGGATCCGTGGTCAAAGGGCAGCTGTAACAGTTGATCCATGGTCAAAGGGCAGCTGTAACAGTTGATCTGTAGTCAAAGGGGCAGCTGTAACAGTTGATCTGTAGTCAAAGGGCAGCTGTAACAGTTGATCTGTAGTCAAAGGGCAGCTGTAACAGTTGATCTGTAGTCAAAGGGCAGCTGTAACAGTTGATCTGTAGTCAAAGGGCAGCTGTAACAGTTGATCCATGGTCAAAGGGCAGCTGTAACAGTTGATCTGTAGTCAAAGGGCAGCTGTAACAGTTGATCCATGGTCAAAGGGCAGCTGTAACAGTTGATCTGTAGTCAAAGGGCAGCTGTAACAGTTGATCCATGGTCAAAGGGCAGCTGTAACAGTTGATCTGTAGTCAAAGGGCAGCTGTAACAGTTGATCTGTAGTCAAAGGGCAGCTGTAACAGTTGATCTGTAGTCAAAGGGCAGCTGTAACAGTTGATCTGTAGTCAAAGGGCAGCTGTAACAGTTGATCTGTAGTCAAAGGGCAGCTGTAACAGTTGATCTGTAGTCAAAGGGCAGCTGTAACCGTTGATCTGTAGTCAAAGGGCAGCTGTAACAGTTGATCTGTAGTCAAAGGGCAGCTGTAACAGTTGATCTGTAGTCAAAGGGCAGCTGTAACAGTTGATCTGTAGTCAAAGGGCAGCTGTAACAGTTGATCTGTAGTCAAAGGGCAGCTGTAACAGTTGATCTGTAGTCAAAGGGCAGCTGTAACAGTTGATCTGTAGTCAAAGGGCAGCTGTAACCGTTGATCTGTAGTCAAAGGGCAGCTGTAACAGTTGATCTGTAGTCAAAGGGCAGCTGTAACAGTTGATCTGTAGTCAAAGGGCAGCTGTAACAGTTGATCCATGGTCAAAGGGCAGCTGTAACAGTTGATCTGTAGTCAAAGGGCAGCTGTAACAGTTGATCTGTAGTCAAAGGGCAGCTGTAACAGTTGATCCATGGTCAAAGGGCAGCTGTAACAGTTGATCTGTAGTCAAAGGGCAGCTGTAACAGTTGATCCATGGTCAAAGGGCAGCTGTAACAGTTGATCTGTAGTCAAAGGGCAGCTGTAACAGTTGATCTGTAGTCAAAGGGCAGCTGTAACAGTTGATCCATGGTCAAAGGGCAGCTGTAACAGTTGATCCATGGTCAAAGGGCAGCTGTAACAGTTGATCCATGGTCAAAGGGCAGCTGTAACAGTTGATCCATGGTCAAAGGGCAGCTGTAACAGTTGATCTGTAGTCAAAGGGCAGCTGTAACAGTTGATCCATGGTCAAAGGGCAGCTGTAACAGTTGATCTGTAGTCAAAGGGCAGCTGTAACAGTTGATCTGTAGTCAAAGGGCAGCTGTAACAGTTGATCCATGGTCAAAGGGCAGCTGTAACAGTTGATCCATGGTCAAAGGGCAGCTGTAACAGTTGATCCATGGTCAAAGGGCAGCTGTAACAGTTGATCTGTAGTCAAAGGGCAGCTGTAACAGTTGATCCATGGTCAAAGGGCAGCTGTAACAGTTGATCCATGGTCAAAGGGCAGCTGTAACAGTTGATCCATGGTCAAAGGGCAGCTGTAACAGTTGATCCATGGTCAAAGGGCAGCTGTAACAGTTGATCCATGGTCAAAGGGCAGCTGTAACAGTTGATCCATGGTCAAAGGGCAGCTGTAACAGTTGATCCATGGTCAAAGGGCAGCTGTAACAGTTGATCTGTAGTCAAAGGGCAGCTGTAACAGTTGATCCATGGTCAAAGGGCAGCTGTAACAGTTGTCCATGGTCAAAGGGCAGCTGTAACAGTTGATCTGTAGTCAAAGGGCAGCTGTAACAGTTGATCTGTAGTCAAAGGGCAGCTGTAACAGTTGATCCATGGTCAAAGGGCAGCTGTAACAGTTGTCCATGGTCAAAGGGCAGCTGTAACAGTTGATCTGTAGTCAAAGGGCAGCTGTAACAGTTGATCCATGGTCAAAGGGCAGCTGTAACAGTTGTCCATGGTCAAAGGGCAGCTGTAACAGTTGATCTGTAGTCAAAGGGCAGCTGTAACAGTTGATCTGTAGTCAAAGGGCAGCTGTAACAGTTGATCCATGGTCAAAGGGCAGCTGTAACAGTTGATCTGTAGTCAAAGGGCAGCTGTAACAGTTGATCCATGGTCAAAGGGCAGCTGTAACAGTTGATCCATGGTCAAAGGGCAGCTGTAACAGTTGATCCATGGTCAAAGGGCAGCTGTAACAGTTGATCTGTAGTCAAAGGGCAGCTGTAACAGTTGATCCATGGTCAAAGGGCAGCTGTAACAGTTGTCCATGGTCAAAGGGCAGCTGTAACAGTTGATCTGTAGTCAAAGGGCAGCTGTAACAGTTGATCTGTAGTCAAAGGGCAGCTGTAACAGTTGATCCATGGTCAAAGGGCAGCTGTAACAGTTGTCCATGGTCAAAGGGCAGCTGTAACAGTTGATCTGTAGTCAAAGGGCAGCTGTAACAGTTGATCCATGGTCAAAGGGCAGCTGTAACAGTTGTCCATGGTCAAAGGGCAGCTGTAACAGTTGATCTGTAGTCAAAGGGCAGCTGTAACAGTTGATCTGTAGTCAAAGGGCAGCTGTAACAGTTGATCTGTAGTCAAAGGGCAGCTGTAACAGTTGATCTGTAGTCAAAGGGCAGCTGTAACAGTTGATCTGTAGTCAAAGGGCAGCTGTAACAGTTGATCCATGGTCAAAGGGCAGCTATAACAGTTGTTCCCACTGACTCAGCAGATCAACCCAGGACACACATGACATGTGCCTCTAGCTCTGTGACTGACTATCTTAGACTGGCATAGTGCCTTCTCTCTCTGCTTTTTATCCTGCTGTTTTCCTTCACTTTTATTCTCTTTGTCTCTTTCTCTATTCTTCCTTTTTCCTCCTATTTATATGTTAATTAATATCTCCCTCTCTTGCACCCTAAACTGTCTCTGTCACTCTCCATGTGCCATGTAGACGTGCAGTGGAGGAGCTGCTGAAGGAGACCAGTAGGGCTCGGGTGCGAGCAGAAACTATGGGTCCAGCAGGCTGGTGAGCGGCATACATTAGTAAAGGATCTGCTAAACCATCTGTTATGGGTGTTTGGCTTTCAATGCAGAATGTACTTGACACATGGCAAGGTGTGACAGACCAAGACGGATGCATATCAAAGACAATGGCTCATATTGAAGGCCTTGCTGGATTTGAAATGTTAATTTTGGTTCAACTGTCTTCCAGGATGAAATGTCCACTGCGTAGCACCAACAAGCGTTTCCTGCTCAACACACTGCGCACCACCATCCCACAGCGCCGCCCTGCTGGCCACTCAGGAGAACAGACATCAGAGTGTAGGAGGCGCAGCAGGACCCCATCCACAGACCACAGAGACAGTCACAGACGACACAGGGACGAAGACAGTCATAGGGACAGCAGAGAACATAGTCTCAAAGATGGACACAAAAGAGATAAAGACAGAAACACGTGCCACAGAGACGGCTACAAATACAGAGGGGTTGGAGACGATGACAGATACAGACATAGAGACAAGAAACACAGGGATAAAAGTGTCCCTGGTCACAAAACACACAGTCCCCATTCTAAAGAACACTCCCCATCTGAAGTCCCTTCCTCTTGTAGAGACCGCTCTCTCCGTCGATAGTAGCTCCTCCTCCTCATCAGACCACGCCCATTTCAGGGCCAGTTCTCACTCCATAGGCCACACCTATCAATCAAACCAGCACCTGTCAAAGACACTCCCAGTGGGAGGACCCACATGTGACATCATAACCTTGTAGCGAGTGCTGTAACGGCATTACCAGAGGAGGTTTTCTCCCTCGGACTGGAAAGACATACATAACCATTGAATGACTGGAAAGAATGTATTGTCTGAGAATGTGAGAAAGATTGGGGTTGCTGTTGTCAGTTTGTGACAAACATAACTGATTAAATTGCATTTGTTTCTACTGATCTTTTAACTGGAGGTCGTGTCTTTTCTATTCTTATTCTCAATTTTGACACACTTATTCCCATCTTGCACTCAGCTCTGTTATTTCATTGTGAATCTTGCTGGTACGATCTGTAAACTGACATGATCAAATCAAATTTTATTAGTCACATGTGCCGAATACAACAGGTGTAGCCCTTACAGTGAAATGCTTACTTACGAGCCCCTAACTAACAGTGCAGTTTAAAAAAATATGGATAAGAGTAAATAAAAGTAACAAGTAATTAAAGAGCAGCAGTAAAAAATAACAAAATGCACAGGGGGAGCTGTCTCAGCCTCCAGCAAGAGGTCAAATATATAGTGAAAACAATAGTGGTCCTAAAACAGAACCTTGAGGAACACCGAAATTTAGGCCATAAGACTCCTGAACAGGAGTGGTTACCCGGACTATTTGCATCATGTGCCTCCTCTTCCCAACCCCTCTTTTACGCTGCTGCTACTCTCTGTTTATCTCATATGCATAGTCACTTTAACTATACATTCATGTACATACTACCTAAATTGGCCCGACCAACCAGTGCTTCCGCACATTGGCTAACCGGGCTATCTGCATTGTGTCCCACCACCCCCGCCAACCCCTCTTTTTACGCTTCTGCAACTCTCTGTTCATCATATATGCACAGTCACTTTAACGATACCTACATGTACATACTACCCCAATAAGCCTGACTAACAGGTGTCTATATATAGCCTTGCGACTCTTTTTTTCAAATGTCTTTCTACTGCTGTTTTATTTCTTTACTTACCTACACACACATACCTTTTTTGGCACCATTGGTTAGAGCCTGTAAGTAAGCATTTCACTGTAAGGTTTACACAATTCAAATCAAATGTATTTATATAGCCATTCGTACATCAGCTGATATCTCAAAGTGATGTACAGAAACCCAGCCTAAAACCCCAAACAGCAAACAATGCAGGTGTTGAAGCACGCTGGCTAGCAAAAACTCCCTAGAAAGGCCAAAACCTAGGAAGAAACCTAGAGAGGAACCAGGCTATGAGGGGTGGTCAGTCCTCTTCTGGCTGTGCCGGGTGGAGATTATAACAGAACATGGCCAAGATGTTCAAATGTTCATTTGACCAGCATGGTCAAATAATAGGTCTGGGACAGGTAGCATGTCCAGTGAACAGGTCAGGATTCCATAGCCGCGGGCAGAACAGTTGAAACTGGAGCAGCAGCACGGCCAGGTGGACTGGGGACAGCAAGGAGTCATTGTGCCAGGTAGTCCTGAGAGATGGTCCTACGGCTCAGGTCCTCCGAGTGAGAGAAAGAAAGAGGGTGCCCAGGGTTGACTGTCTGGGGTTGTTTTCCACAGATGTAATGTGCCTTTTAATCCAGCAGGTGACGTGTGATATCCGCATTGACCCAGGGCCTTTGACGTTCGCGTTGTAATACAGCAGAGATGTTTTTTCAGTCATGTCCCTGGCGCTATTGATGGGGGAAAAAACATAACAAAGCCAAAAAACGGGGCCTTATCCAACGTTAGAATTATAAAGCCCAGGGAGATTTGCCTGGTCCTGGTGAATATATTCTTCTCGTGTTCAAATGACTCTTCTCGTGTTAATGATTTCCCCTAAAATATAGTCTACATATTATTAGACCCACAAAATGGCACTTCAAAATCCCATAATGTAGATAGTATATTTGTTGCTTAATCCTTTCGATTTGGCATTAAGCTGATTTGCAGTCGTTATTTCACATTGTCTCTCATAGTTTGATTTATGGTGCTGTAATTTCTTCACTCAGAATAGATTTGATTTTAATTGTCGTTTGCATTTGGTCGTTACTCACTGTTGGCCATGTTTACATAAGCAATGGCTGTCGCCATGGGTAAGCACTTTGTATCGTGTCTACTCATTTTTGACATGTATATACCTGCTTCTATCAGAAACGGCTTTGTTTGTGAAAGAAAGAATATCTACTGTTTTCGTGACACTCCTCGGGTTCTGTAAAACCTGTTCTTTGAATTCCACTTGGTTTTTCTTTAATCCATAAACCAACATTTTACTTCAATAATTCTCATTTTTAATTACACAGAAATAGGATAATACAACAACAATATCTATTCCTATTAGTTCATCATGGTTGTTGTTAAAATAAAAAATAAAAAATATATATAAATGTGTGTGTGTAGTATCAATCAAAAGTTTGGACACCTACTCATTCAAGGGTTTATCTATATTTGTACTATTTTCTACATTGTAGAATAATAGTGAATATATTAAAGCTATGAAATAACACATATGGAATCATGTAGTAAAAGAAAAAGTCTAAATATATATTTTCTATTTGAGATTCTTCAAAGTAAGAACCCTTTGCCTTGACGACAGCTATGCAGACTATTGGCATTCATGTGTTATTTCATAGTTTTGATGTCTTCACTATTATTCTACAATGTAGAAAATAGTACAAATATAGATAAACCCTTGAATGAGTAGGTGTGTCCAAACTTTTGACTGGTACTGTATATATGCTTTGCTCTATCTTGGCCAGGTCGCAGTTGTAAATGAGAACTTGTTCTCAACTGGCCTACCTGGTTAAATAAATAAAATAAAAATATATATACAGTATATACATATTTAATTTAACCAGAGAAGTCACATTGAGATTTACATCTCCTTTTCAAGTGAGCCCTGGACAAGGTAGCGGCATACATATAGTTAAACAACAGACACAAAAACACACAAAGCAAAACAATGAATGAAAGTTAAAACAGTGCAAAGTGCATAACTGATCTTAAAAGAGCAGCTTTAAAAACGTGCATTCAGTGGTCAGCGGTCCTCAATTATCATTTTAGACCCATTGTTGATGAGTTATTAGGCAATACTAATTATCCCTATTACTTTAGATTTTTTTATGTGATTTCCATGAATTGAGAAAGACCTTGTTTGAGCAATTTAATTTAAGATTAAATGAATAAATCATGTTGCTCGCTAGGCGCTCATGGGGGGTAACCCAGGGACTATATGAGGCAACATCAGTATGAACAGCATGGCCATTCACTAAAGCATTATTGTATCTCTCCCCACAGCACTCCGTTCCATCTGGGTCCATAACCTGTACTGCACTCTATACGGCTATGGCCCCTCTCGATTGCCTACAGACGTTTTATTGCGGTTCATATTAAGAGTCCTTAAAGGCTTTTTATTTGCAAACCTGTTTGTGAATCATTGCATTTGGGTTCAGCAACGCCGCATTAACTTTCACTTAAAACCATTACGCAAATTTCAATGCCATGGATAAGGGGTCTAAATAGCGTTTTACGCAGTCACGCTTCATAAACTCCGTTGTGCGTTTTCAGTGTAGCGGGGCAATACACGCCGTTAACAGTTTCCTTCCTCGTTCAAACGACGAGCAAATATAAACACCATTAAGCGACAATACATGGACTGATTTGTATGGAATTGGTTTACTTGAACTTTATAGCAGGTGCTGAGTGCCCCATTAAGATACTGGAGAAAGAGCCATAATCTCTCTTGAAGAACTCAGTGCTGCCATAGGCCTATTCGTTTCTGTGTGCGTTTGACTGGTCATTTTAGACATCACGTCAACTGTCATGTCTAAAATGCAGATAAAGCCTATGTAAGCACAATGGCCAAAATAGAAAAACAATGTAAAAGTTATATATATATATTTTACATTTCTTATCTCATGTAGGCTAATGGTTAGTATCGATGGACTGCAAGGCCAGCTGAAAGAAATGCTAGTGCTTTATAACATTACAGTTATAACATGGTACTACATTTGATATTTTAATAAGTCGTGGGCCTTAGCTGCTGTCTGGCACTCAGTTGCTGCGTAAATGTACTCGCCCGCCTGGAGAGACGTGTATTTCCTCGCACCACGCGCGCTAATTGAGTGCTGCTCCTCACTCCATGCTAATTGGTTTACACCTTGGCTCTCCTCTTTACTTTACCGTGAAGAGTGTTGTTTAATGGAGCGAGCACCTGTCTGCCTAATGTCCAGCAAACACAGAGGAAGAGTGGCGGTGGGAGACACGAGCTCTGCTGCTGTTTGTTATGAACCAGAGGAGATCCGTTAAATGGTGTTAAATGAGCCATTGCCTATAATGGGCTGGATTTAAAAAGTCGCAAGTTCGGCCACTTTTAAGAGAACACTAAAAGGTATCCAACCAGGAGAGGGTTCGGCCAGGACTTGGTCTTTGATCCCCCTCACATCTCATTGCCAAGTTTCCAAGACAACCGCCGCTGCAAGTTGCTTATCACCAGGGTCAGCCGATGCGAGTAGGCTATTAGGCCTATACATCTGGTTATCGATTTCCCCCTCTATCAGTCGCCTATTGATAAGAGAACTAGGTTCATATAAATGTTCAATGGCTGACATTGTTCTACGGCTGTGAAATCTGCATTCCCATCGTTTCTTCTTCTTTTCCATCAAGAGAGCCAAAGCAGTGATGATACTGACATTGTGGAGGCACTTTCTGTTTGCGTTTCTCTTCGTGCTTTTTCTCTGCGGGCCGCAATCTCTCTGATTAGTTCGATGACATTAGCCCCTGTCCGCTCGCAGCGATAGGACCCGCAGATTCCGCTGCTCACCTGTATATCGCTGCATTAGGACCAACTTGCGGCAGGTGGGTCTCAGATATCCGCCGTCAAACAGTGGAGTGTTTGCCGAGAGCATTGATTTGTGCACGGTCAATTCTGTTCAATTATTGTCGCTCCGCGGGGCAGAGAATACAGACACGAATAGAAACTAAGGTGACGACTTCTCAGTTTTGTGTAATCAGTGAAACCAATGGCTTAGGTGCAGCAGGGTCACGTGGTGGCGGTGACACACCTGCGCAGGGCCTATAGCGGCGACAGATGCACGAGCAGCACAGGTAGAGCAGAGCACAAGGTCCCACGCAGCAAAGGCAATAGGGCGCATGTACATGTGTGCACACACACCCGTTGGATAGCCCTGGCCCTTGGCAGTCATGAATCGAGAAGAGCACTACTATTCCCCCGCGCAGCTGTTCAAAGACCCCTGCCCCTACCAGAGACCCCACAGCGAGGACTTCAGCCACAGCCCTCCGCCCTGCCTCTACATGGGCCGGCAGGCTCAGTCCGTCTATTCCTCGCCTTCCGTCGGAGGGCTAGACCAGGCAAGTCTCCCTGATATTGCTCCGTACAGTATGCCCATGCGAGAGGACCCAGGTGTGCCGCAGCTCCACCACCCCCAGGCGCCCCAGCAGACTATCCAACCGGGGGGTTACGGAGACCCGGGGGAGCTGGCTCTGTGTGCCGATAGGAACAGATATCACCTGCCTTTCCCCTGGATGAAAAGCACCAAGTCTCACGTGCAAACCTGGAAGGGACAGTGGGCAGGTAACTCACTGCAGTCACCTTGGCAATTTTCGTATAATTCTCGTTGCTGTAGGGCTGCAAAGAAAGCTATTCATCTAGGCCTCTCAAGGAATCTACCCACACATTTATAGGAATTTTGCAGACCGTTCTTTTGCAGTAGGCCTATCTAAATATATTTGTTTGAACACACTTTTATACTGTATAAATAGCCTACAAGTGGATAATCTATTTGATTAAAATACAATATTTTAACAAATATTTATGTAATAGTTAATTTAACATTCAGGAGTTTTCTTTTGCCAATAGCCATGGAGTGAATGTTATTTGACCATAGAGAATTCAGCAGACATAAAAGTGAACATTGAGTGTAATTCAAAAGCTATTTAACTCACACAATCAACTGTCGTGTATATAGCATGAGTTGCCGCTGCTTTATGTGTAGGCTAATGCCACTGATGTGAACATAGGCCTAGAAAACGATCAGACGTTCATCGTGATAAATGTTCATGAAGTTTCAATAGACTGAGTCTTTTGTTCATGTATACGAACTTAAATTACATCATGATGTCTAGAATATATTTCGAGGGTGGGTGTCAGTTTACCTTGTCAATCAATCTGTAAAGGACCTAGGTTCCCTCATACAGGCCAAACTGTTTTGTATGCCTCTGAAGGTGTGCCTCCTGTCTCAAGTACCAAGTTGAGATATACTTCAAATATGTGAAAATTTCAGTTGTGATAATTTCTTTGTTAATGATTTCCTAATGGCAGTTATTATCCATATTATCCATATTATCTTAATGAAAAATGCTGCGTAGTATATAATACAATAACCTTCATTATATCAATATTTTTTAGACATATCAAATATATTAAAGAGTATATCATTAAGGTGGAGTCTTCAGGAATCGTAGCAAAATAACGAGTCAATTCTTCCTCCTAAAAGTATTTTCTGTTGCGGCCATTTTAAGTGAACTTGGTTCAGCGGGTAAATGGGAACTCGGTTGAGCCTTTTTTTCGCTAAACTAAAATATCTCAATACGTTTTCAAGCCACTTACACAATTAAACGAAATATAAAGTAGTGTATGTTACTCAGCGCCTGACTTGGGCAGGCGTCCACCGGAGCTGAGGACCGGCACCTTCAATTTTCTACTGCTTGATCTCTTGCTCCTCTTATATAATATTAGCTCAAAAGTATTGTGGAGCACCTGCACCTTACTATAAACAGTACCAGAACCCAAAATGAGCACCGGCACCTATTTCAGTCCAGGTGAGGCACTGATGTTACTTAAATAAATTGATGGTAACAAGATATGGAAAGGTTAGAGCAGAGCACACGGTTCTTCTCAATTATTTCGTAGGCCTATAGACAATTATTCTCTCAACTCAACCTTCCTCAAAAACAATAACACAAATATGGTTTGTAATTAATAGGACAATTAGGATACAAATGTGTTAAATATGACTTAATTGGGCTATATGTGCTTTTGTTTATTCCCGTGGCTTTAGAAAATTGTGTAACTTTACACACGATACACTTTTTGGCAAATCATTTCGATAAAAGCTTATTTCAGTAAAAATATCTTCCTCATTAGACAAAGCAACCAGGGCAAGAATAAGCTTACACTAAAACGAATAATTAAGCAGTTCAACTATTGAATAGAATAGATTTGAAATGCTAATTTATTTTGAAGTCAAAGACCACCTTGACCAATAAAAAAGTTTAACAGTTGTGCCACTAATTTCATCATTCAAAACACAAATTAATTGTAGTGGTGATACAGGAAAAACGTTGACTGTTCTTTTATCATGTGGGCCTACCTTCATGTTTTATAAAAGTCATTACTTTAAATTAACGGACTGTCTGTAAATTGCCTTGTTGATCCAGGCTTTGTGTTTTAGATAACAGTTCAAGTTTTCAGGTGAAATTACTATAGAATAATAGCCTATCATGTGAAAAGAGATTAGTTTATAAGCCACAAGATGTTCAAATATTGTACACTTTTGTCAACTAACAAAACCCACATAAATCGTGTCACAGAGCCTGGAGCGGTGGGTGCGGAGTCAAAACGCAGAGGAGCAGAGGATACTGGGCAAACCGGACTTTATTTCGGTTTCCAATGCGAACGCGCAAAACAGGCAAAATAATCACAAAAATGTCCAACCCAACACATAGCACAAACGGACAGGAACAATACACACACAACCTCGACTAACAGAAAACAAGTCCGCACAAAAACAGGCGGGCCTATTTATTTATTTATTTTTTATTTCACCTTTATTTAACAAGGTAGGCTAGTTGAGAACAAGTTCTCATTTACAACTGCGACCTGGCCAAGATAAAGCATAGCAGTGTGAACAGACAACACAGAGTTACACATGGAGTAAACAATTAACAAGTCAATAACACAGTAGAAAAAAAGAGAGTCTATATACATTGTGTGCAAAAGGCATGAGGTAGGCGAATAATTACAATTTAGCAGATTAACACTGGAGTGATAAATGATCAGATGGTCATGTTCAGGTAGAGATATTGGTGTGCAAAAGAGCAGAAAAGTAAATAAATATAAACAGTATGGGGATGAGGTAGGTAAAATTGGGTGGGCTATTTACCGATAGACTATGTACAGCTGCAGCGATCGGTTAGCTGCTCAGATAGCAGATGTTTGAAGTTGGTGAGGGAGATAAAAGTCTCCAACTTCAGCGATTTTTGCAATTCGTTCCAGTCACAGGCAGCCTAACAGGCGTAAATAGTCCTGAATCAAAAACAAAATAAGAGACAGGTGCAACCAATAAGACAAAACAAACAGAAAAGGAAAAAGGGATCGGTGGCAGCTAGTAGACCGGTGACGACGACCGCCGAGCGCCGCCCGAACAGGCAGGGGAGCCACCTTCGGTGGAAGTCGTGACAAATCGAAATGTTACTGTTCTTTTTTTTTATTGTCCTAACCATTTCCCCTCCAATTGATTGACCCATTTGTGAGTCTTTGTTATAGAATATGCAGTAATGTGAAATTCAGTGTGCTGTGACCCAGGCAGAATTGTTCTGCACAGAATACATGATACCTCACATAGTCAATTTCCAGTATTCAGTATCTGTTGCTATAGTTGCATTAACAGCTGTGAGGGTTACCTGTCATCTGATCTAGCCTACTGTATGTGTTTTAGTTATCATCAGTTTCCCAACTGTTTCTATACAGTAGATGTTCTGCATTCTTGGGTGGTCAGTGGGTGAGCTGAGTTCAGTCAGCGTGCTGTGTGCGTTTCAGCTAGACCCAATGGGTTAAAACCCACTGTTGGGTCATTGCCAATTTCATCTAGATTGTGCATTTGGGACTTTGACTGTGACAGGGTACAATGTTAAGTTAAAACTCAAAACCCTTTCCATCTCTCCACTCCTGCTCTTTCATTGCCTCTCACTCTTTCTCTATCCTCCCCATCCTCCCCCCAGGCCACTACATGGAGGCAGAGGAGAACAAGCGGACAAGGACTGCCTACACGCGAGCCCAGCTCCTGGAGCTGGAGAAGGAGTTCCTGTTCAACAAGTACATCAGCAGGCCGCGGCGTGTAGAGCTGGCCCTCACCCTCAGCCTCACAGAGAGACACATCAAGATCTGGTTCCAGAACCGACGGATGAAGTGGAAGAAGGAGGAGGACAAGAAGAGAGTGAGGGGGGTCGACCCCGAGCAGGACTCGTCCATCACGTCAGGGGACCTGAAGGATGAGGCAGGGCTGGGGGTCGGAGGGGCTGGGATGGGGGTCGGGGGGGCAGGGGTGGGGGTCGCGTTGGCTGGGGCTCCCACACCGGCACCTCTCACCACGACCACCACACCCCCTCACCGCTACACTCCCACTCCCACTCCCACTCCCTGTCAGGTTCGAGAGACTCGGCTTAGCCGGGCTGATATGGGTGAATATTGGGCAGACACTGAAGAAAAGGAAGGCACTTTTCAAACAGACTCCGCTGGCATCATTCATGTTCATTGTCGGCCGTGAAAGATTGAAGAGATGTGAAGGGAGAGGTCTGCAGGGACATTGTCTGTGATGTCATCATTCTGCGACTGAACTGACTTCATGTTGGTGTTGAGGACCTGAGGGGCATGCACTGATGATGACACTTTGCATTGGACATACATATAGACCCACTTTATACTATTGCTCTGATCTCTGGGCAGTAGCACCAGCAGCTTGGAGAGACCGTGGTGATACAGACCACACAACTCTGGTGAGAGCTTATTTTAAAGCAAGCTTAGTGCTTTAAAACCAATGCACTTCAGATTTCAAACTTTTCTCTGAACATTTTGGCAGTATAATGTATGCAGTTTACGCACAGTACATGGTTCTGCTGTCAATATTAACAATACTGATGCATTTTCTGATAAATTGTTATATGACAAAAATGAGTCACTCACACCAGTTATATAGCCTTTACATATGTGTTATATTGCCTTTACATATGTTATCATATCGTTGATGTCTAAATGATAGGCACTGTGAAGAATGTACTATATTTTGAAATCTTTATTAATTAAGCTATCATCTCAGACTTATCAAATGAAAGTTCATATTTGAAATCAGAATAAAATCAATGAAACATCTGCAGTTATTTAATTACTTTTGCTCAATTTTGGCACTTGGTACAATTAAGCACATTTAGGCACAGTTACTCCTTTATGCACAACAATGACGCAGCCATTATGATGCACTATTCAAACACATACAACTTATCAGGTAGACCACACGAAACTGTGTCATCCCGTCAGTCAGTTATAGCTTGTTGTACGTCTCCGGGACCACGAGCCCCTGCAGACGGAGGTGACAGATCTTCTTCACTTCATCGATGGCGCACGCCCTCTCAATGGTGCGCTCGTTCCGGAGACGCTCCTCTAGCTGCCGCAGGATGGTCGCCTTGTTGTTCATCCGCGCGCAGATCACGAAGGGGAATCCGAAGTGGTCCTTGTATTCCGTATTCAGCCGGGCCATGCGAGAGACCTCCGCGGTGGTCAGCGTGTCCAAACCGGCTTGGACCTGTTCCTCTCGCGACTCCCGGGTCAGAGTCCCACTCTGGAGGTCTCTACCCGTGAGGTCGGGGTGAACTCTGAGGATTCCCTCTTTACCTGTGGATAGTAGAGTTTAGATAGTTTTTCCAGCATCAGAAGACTATCGCAAATTCAATATTCATTTATTAATAGCGTGTAGTAAAATATATATATATATATATTTTTTTTAAACACACAAAAAAAACTTATAGTTTAACAATCTCTCGTTGGACTAGTAACTTAAAGGTTGCAAGTTCGAATCCCCGAGCTGACCATGTACAAATCTGTCGTTCTGCCCCTGAACAGGCAGTTAACCCACTGTTCCTAGGCCGTCATTGAAAATAAGATGTTGTTCTTAACTGACTTGCCTAGTTAAATAAAGGTTAAAAAAATAAATTAAATAAAAAACAATCTCTCACCAGCTGAATGTAAAAAATATATTACATTTTAAAGAAAGAACAAATAACTGCCTATGGGTTATCCATTCATCCTTGGCTATACCTGATTCGGGGAGGGCATCGATGAAGTCGTTTATACTGGCCTCCAGGTCAGCAAGGCTCGAGAAGGGACGGCGGGACCATACTGCGGCCGTTATGAGTGGACATTTCTCCACCACGTTACCGAAAACATCCACAAAGTCCTCATAAGGAAGATAATTCACTGATCCGATGTCCATATTAAACTCTACTGTCTCGTCTGCACAGACTCACTAGTAGCCCCAAAACTGCCCTTCGGACAGGTCAACAGAAAAGCCCAGCATGCCAACACTGTAAGGTTGTTGAACTCCGGGACAACAAGGCGCGATGACCCCTCATGCCTTCTTATTGCCCAGATTTGAAGTCTTAGTTTATTATGCAACCCGAACCTTGGCCTGTTTGTTATATTTCAAAAGGTTTGAATTGAGATAAAGTAGTCTTTCACAGCTTTTAATTTGATGCGAGCCAGGTGAATCACACTATTGCGTCTCAGAACACAGGAACGCAGGCGTAGCTCTTGCGACTAATGTAGCTCTGGCGCCACCAATCGTGCAATTTGTGCCATTGCTCCCCACCCCCTATAAAACACCACTGTTCATTCCCAATGTCACTCAGACCTAGTATAAAAGCCACAAAAACAGTGATCATTTCAAATACTTTATTTCAAATATTTGAATAATTTCCAGAACTCAGATGGACAAACATACCGAAAACGAAATCATTGTTATTAATAAAATAAAATAAACTTCACATAGGAAAGAAAATACTAATCCAGCTGTCAAAATGATTGAAATATCTCTTCTCCAAAAGCAGTAATAACATGATTAATATTGAATTAGTTGCACACAGTGTATAATATTTTCACAAAAACAGGCTGTGTTAATTTTGACATCCATTACTATGTTACAATGTTAAATATGACTTTATCAATTCCTACAGTGACGGAGCTACTAGCCTTTGATACAAAAACAGTTTTAATTGACATATTCATTGTTAAACATATTTGGATAAAGCAAGTCATCAGTGCATTTGAAATCCACAGCATTATACAAATATACACTACCAGGATATAATAGGAGAAATCCTTATGGCACAGAAGAATTAGAAAGACAGGCCACTGCTCTCACTGACATGGTTTCAGAGGATTGTCATCATCAGTCTCCATGGCAACCCTGTCAGACAGTGTTGTTGGGGCCTCTCCAGTGGAGTGGGTCTTGCAGTATTGGTTCTGTGACTGTGCTTGATGACCCTTTTCTTTGGCCAAGGCTGAGAGATCAGATTTCACAGGTGCATTCTGGTATAACACATGACTGCAGCAGCGCTTGTCCAGGATGTTATGGTAGAGCTAAAAGAGAAATCACGATTTTAATGGAATGACGTGCACTGAGGTTTGTTGTATTGTTTGAGCCTCACCTTCTCCTCCATGTCGGCCAGTTGGTCGTCCATGAAGGCCACCAGCTTGGAGAAGTGAGGACGGTCCCGAGGCTCCAAGGCCCAGCACTTACACATGATCGAATACCTGCAGGAGGAAGGGAGGGGGGTGTGAAACCTCTTTTACAGTTCCTATATTTGATAATAATTAAATGTGCATGATGTAATGTTATAGATGTAGGTGCAGAGCGGTTCTGGATACGTACACAGATTCACTGGCGTAGTACGGCTGCTCCATCTTAAAACCTCTCTCTATCATCACATAGAAGTTGTTGTCCACCTTTATCCCCGGGTAGGGGGTCACACCTGAGAGAGAGAGAGCGCAAATCACTTAATACAGTGCCTTCAGAAAGTATTCATACCCCTTGACTTATTCCACATGATGTTGTTTTACAGCCTGAATGCAAAATTAATTAAATCATCTAAAGATTCTCACCCATCTACACACAATACCAATGATAAGGTGAAAACATGTTTAGACATTTTTGCAAACATATTGAAAATGAAATACAGAAATATCTAATTTACAGAAATATTCACACCCCTGAGTCAATACATTGTAGAAGCATCTTTGGCAGCGATTACAGCGATTAACATGATGCAGCCACCACCATGCTTGAAAGTATGAAGAGGGGTACTCAGTGATGTGATGGATTTGCCCCAAACATAACACTTTGTATTCAGGACATAAAGTTAATTTCTTTGCAGTTTTACTTTAGTGTCTTATTGAAAACAGAATTCATGTTTCAGAATATTTGTAATCTGTACAGGCTTCCTTCTTTTCACTCTGTCATTTAGGTGTCACGCTGGTATAAAGGATTTTGGAGACAGGCGCAGGAATATACAATAGGGGTTTTTAATACACCCAAAACAAACACGTATACAAAAACACTGGGCTGTACCGAAACAAACGACACGATACCCGTAACACACAGTATATATAGCACACAGCATAACAGCTGCACCAACGCATAGGTACTCACACCACCAACACATAGGTACTCACACCACCAACGCATAGGTACTCACACCACCAACGCATAGGTACTCACACCACCAACGCATAGGTACTCACACCACCAACGCATAGGTACTCACACCACCAACGCATAGGTACTCGCTGCACCAACACATAGGTACTCGCTGCACCAACACATAGGTACTCACACCACCAACGCATAGGTACGCACACCACCAACGCATAGGTACTCGCTGCACCAACACATAGGTACTCACACCACCAACGCATAGGTACTCACACCAGCAACGCATAGGTACTCACACCACCAACGCATAGGTACTCACACCACCAACGCATAGGTACTCACACCATAGCCCTGACGTCATGTATACAGCAGCTGCTGAAAAATGAGCTCCTGTATATATTGAGATTTAAATGTTTTTTTAGAGTGAAGTACATCGAAAAAATCAAGAGAAAACTGCAAGACTCAATAGAAGACAAAACAAAGAACAAACCAAAAAGACAGGCTTTTGAAGAAGTAACTATTTTTCATAAAATTGTACAGTTATCTTAGCTAGCTGAATTGCTAGCTGAATTGTTTACTTGTTGCTAAGCAGTTGCTAGGGACTCTCCTGGAAGAAGCTAGCTAGTTTACAAAGAATAACAACAAAAAATATCTAGTTAACAGAAGAAAGGAAGACAAAATAAGGACAGAAGAAAAAGGAAAAGAAAAAGGACAACAAAGTGAAACCTCTAAAGAAACAAGAGACCATAATACAAGAAACAGCACTATAAAGAGATAGAACAACAACAACGCAGCCACTGCCAGCTAGCCTACTTCAGCAGTACTGTATCATTTGAATTATTTTAGTCAATAAGATTCCTGCTACGTAAGCTTAACTTTCTGAACATTCGAGACGTGTAGTCCACTTGTCATTCCAATCTCCTTTGCATTAGCGTAGCCTCTTCTGTAGCCTGTCAACTATGTGTCTGTCTATCCCTGTTCTCTCCTCTCTGCACAGACCATACAAACGCTCCACACCACGTGGCCGCGGCCATTCTAATCTGGTGGTCCCAGCGCGCACGACCCACGTGGAGTTCCAGGTCTCCGGTAGCCTCTGGAACTGCCGATCTGCGGCCAACAAGGCAGAGTTCATCTCAGCCTATGCCTCCCTCCAGTCCCTCGACTTCTTGGCACTGACGGAAACATGGATCACCACAGATAACACTGCTACTCCTACTGCTCTCTCTTCGTCCGCCCACGTGTTCTCGCACACCCCGAGAGCTTCTGGTCAGCGGGGTGGTGGCACCGGGATCCTCATCTCTCCCAAGTGGTCATTCTCTCTTTCTCCCCTTACCCATCTGTCTATCACCTCCTTTGAATTCCATGCTGTCACAGTTACCAGCCCTTTCAAGCTTAACATCCTTATCATTTATCGCCCTCCAGGTTCCCTCGGAGAGTTCACCAATGAGCTTGATGCCTTGATAAGCTCCTTTCCTGAGGACGGCTCACCTCTCACAGTTCTGGGCGACTTTAACCTCCCCACGTCTACCTTTGACTCATTCCTCTCTGCCTCCTTCTTTCCACTCCTCTCCTCTTTTGACCTCACCCTCTCACCTTCCCCCTCTACTCACAAGGCAGGCAATACGCTCGACCTCATCTTTACTAGATGCTGTTCTTCCACTAACCTCACTGCAACTCCCCTCCAAGTCTCCGACCACTACCTTGTATCCTTTTCCCTCTTGCTCTCATCCAACACTTCCCACACTGCCCCTACTCGGATGGTATCGCGCCGTCCCAATCTTCGCTCTCTCTCCCCCGCTACTCTCTCCTCTTCCATCCTATCATCTCTTCCCTCTGCTCAAACCTTCTCCAACCTATCTCCTGATTCTGCCTCCTCAACCCTCCTCTCCTCCCTTTCTGCATCCCTTGATTCTCTATGTCCCCTATCCTCCAGGCCGGCTCGGTCCTCCCCTCCTGCTCCGTGGCTCGACGACTCATTGCGAGCTCACAGAACAGGGCTCCGGGCAGCCGAGCGGAAATGGAGGAAAACTCGCCTCCCTGCGGACCTGGCATCCTTTCACTCCCTCCTCTCTACATTTTCCTCTTCTGTCTCTGCTGCTAAAGCCACTTTCTACCACTCTAAAGTCCAAGCATCTGCCTCTAACCCTAGGAAGCTCTTTGCCACCTTCTCCTCCCTCCTGAATCCTCCTCCCCCCTCCTCCCTCTCTGCAGATGACTTCGTCAACCATTTTGAAAAGAAGGTCGACGACATCCGATCCTCGTTTGCTAAGTCAAACGACACCGCTGATCAACTCATCAACTCATCAACTCGCTCATCAACTCATCCCTGACCGCTGGCTACGTCCCTTCTGTCTTCAAGAGAGCGAGAGTTGCACCCCTTCTGAAAAAACCTACACTCGATCCCTCCGATGTCAACAACTACAGACCAGTATCCCTTCTTTCTTTTCTCTCCAAAACTCTTGAACGTGCCGTCCTTGGCCAGCTCTCCCGCTATCTCTCTCAGAATGACCTTCTTGATCCAAATCAGTCAGGTTTCAAGACTAGTCATTCAACTGAGACTGCTCTTCTCTGTATCACGGAGGCCCTCCGCACTGCTAAAGCTAACTCTCTCTCCTCTGCTCTCATCCTTCTAGACCTATCGGCTGCCTTCGATACTGTGAACCATCAGATCCTCCTCTCCACCCTCTCCGAGTTGGGCATCTCCGGCGCGGCCCACGCTTGGATTGCGTCCTACTTGACAGGTCGCTCCTACCAGGTGGCGTGGCGAGAATCTGTCTCCTCACCACGCGCTCTCACCACTGGCGTCCCCCAGGGCTCTGTTCTAGGCCCTCTCCTATTCTCGCTATACACCAAGTCACTTGGCTCTGTCATAACCTCACATGGTCTCTCCTATCATTGCTATGCAGACGACACACAATTAATCTTCTCCTTTCCCCCTTCTGATGACCAGGTGGCAAATCGCATCTCTGCATGTCTGGCAAACATATCAGTGTGGATGACGGATCACCACCTCAAGCTGAACCTCGGCAAGACGGAGCTGCTCTTCCTCCCGGGGAAGGACTGCCCGTTCCATGATCTCGCCATCACGGTTGACAACTCCATTGTGTCCTCCTCCCAGAGCGCTAAGAACCTTGGCGTGATCCTGGACAACACCCTGTCGTTCTCAACTAACATCAATAGGTACTCACACCACCAACGCATAGGTACTCACACCACCAACGCATAGGTACTCACACCACCAACGCATAGGTACTCACACCACCAACGCATAGGTACTCACACCACCAACGCATAGGTACTCACACCACCAACGCATAGGTACTCACACCACCAACGCATAGGTACTCACACCACCAACGCATAGGTACTCACACCACCAACGCATAGGTACTCACACCACCAACGCATAGGTACTCGCTGCACCAACACATAGGTACTCACACCACCAACGCATAGGTACTCACACCACCAACGCATAGGTACTCACACCACCAACGGACATGGGAACAATAACCGACAAAGACAGAGGGAACAGAGGGCACAAAAATAACATACTAATCAGGGGAAATGGGAACCAGGTGTGTGTGATCAGACAAGACAGTCTGGGGTTGATGATAATGAATCCCGTTCAGTGAAGCCTAGAAAACCGGTGACGTAGACCTCCGGGAACTGGTGAACAGAATGAGCATCAGCACCGGAGGGGGGGGGGGGGGGGGGGGGATCCATGACATTAGGTTAGTATTGTGGAGTAACTACAACGTTGTAGATCCATCCTCAGTTTTCTCCTATCACAGCCATTAAACTCTGTAACTGTTTTAAAGTCACCATTGGCCTCATGGTGAAATCCTTGACCGGTTTTCTTTCTCTACGGATCTCCCCGGGACTGATGCTCATCAGTACCTCATTCTGCTCACCATTTCCGCAGGTCTACATCACCGCTTTTCTAGGCTTCACTTCACATGATCATCAACCCCGGACTGTCTTTACAAGGACGCCTGTATCTTTGTAATGACTGCGTGTATTTATACACCATCCAAAGTGTCATTAATACATTTACTATGCTCAAATGGACATTCAATGTCTGCTTTATCTTGGCCAGGTCGCAGTTGCAAATGAGAACTTGTTCTCAACTAGCCTACCTGGTTAAATAAAGGTGAAATAAAAATATATAAAAAAATATTTTTACCCATCTACCAATAGATGCCCTTCTTTGTCAACTGTTGAAAAATCTCAATGTAATCCGTTTTAAAAAGTCACGGGGAGTGAATTCTTTCTGAAGGCACTGTATCAGGGAAAACATCAAGTTTTATTTGTCACATGTGCAAGTACAGTGACATGTTTAACATGCAAGCCCTTCCCAACAGTGACATGTTTAACATGCAAGCCCTTCCCAACAGTGACATGTTTAACATGCAAGCCCTTCCCAACAGTGACATGTTTAACATGCAAGCCCTTCCCAACAGTGACATGTTTAACATGTTTCCCAACAGTGACATGACATGCAAGCCCTTCCCAACAGTGCATGTTTAACCCCTTCCCAACAGTGACATGTTTAACATGCAAGCCCTTCCAAGCCCTTCAACAGTGACATGTTTAACATGCAAGCCCTTCCCAACAGTGACATGTTTAACATGCAAGCCCTTCCCAACAGTGACATGTTTAACATGCAAGCCCTTCCCAACAGTGACATGTTTAACATGCAAGCCCTTCCCAACAGTGACATGTTTAACATGCAAGCCCTTCCCAACAGTGACATGTTTAACATGCAAGCCCTTCCCAACAGTGACATGTTTAACATGCAAGCCCTTCCCAACAGTGACATTTTAACATGCAAGCCCTTCCCAACAGTGACATGTTTAACATGCAAGCCCTTCCCAACAGTGACATGTTTAACATGCAAGCCCTTCCCAACAGTGACATGTTTAACATGCAAGCCCTTCCCAACAGTGACATGTTTAACATGCAAGCCCTTCCCAACAGTGACATGTTTAACATGCAAGCCCTTCCCAACAGTGACATGTTTAACATGCAAGCCCTTCCCAACAGTGACATGTTTAACATGCAAGCCCTTCCCAACAGTGACATGTTTAACATGCAAGCCCTTCCCAACAGTGACAAGCCCTTCCCAACAGTGACATGTTTAACATGCAAGCCCTTCCCAACAGTGACATGTTTAACATGCAAGCCCTTCCCAACAGTGACATGTTTAACATGCAAGCCCTTCCCAACAGTGACATGTTTAACATGCAAGCCCTTCCCAACAGTGACATGTTTAACATGCAAGCCTTCCCAACAGTGACATGTTTAACATGCAAGCCCTTCCCAACAGTGACATGTTTAACATGCAAGCCCTTCCCAACAGTGACATGTTTAACATGCAAGCCCTTCCAGTGACAACAGTGACATGTTTAACATGCAAGCCCTTGACATGTTTAACATGCAAGCCCTTCCCAACAGTGACATGTTTAACATGCAAGCCCTTCCCAACAGTGACATGTTTAACATGCAAGCCCTTCCCAACAGTGACATGTTTAACATGCAAGCCCTTCCCAACAGTGACATGTTTAACATGCAAGCCCTTCCCAACAGTGACATGTTTAACATGCAAGCCCTTCCCAACAGTGACATGTTTAACCCAACAGTGACATGTTTAACATGCAAGCCCTTCCCAACAGTGACATGTTTAACATGCAAGCCCTTCCCAACAGTGACATGTTTAAATGCAAGCCCTTCCCAACAGTGACATGTTTAACATGCAAAGAAAACAGTGACATGTTTAACATGCAAGCTGTTTAACATGCAAGCCCTTCCCAACAGTGACATGTTTAACATGCAAGCCCTTCCCAACAGTGACATGTTTAACATGCAAGCCCTTCCCAACAGTGTTTAACATGTGACATGTTTAACATGCAAGCCCTTCCCAACAGTGACATGTTTAACATGCACTTCCCAACAGTGACATGTTTAACATGCAAGCCCTGTGACATGTTTAACATGCAAGCCCTTCAACAGTGACATGTTTAACATGCAAGCCCTTCCCAACAGTGACATGTTTAACATGCAAGCCCTTCCCAACAGTGACATGTTTAACATGCAAGCCCTTCCCAACAGTGACATGTTTAACATGCAAGCCCTTCCCAACAGTGACATGTTTAACATGCAAGCCCTTAACATGACATGTTTAACATGCAAGCCCTTCCCAACAGTGACATGTTTAACATGCAAGCCCTTCCCAACAGTGACATGTTTAACATGCAAGCCCTTCCCAACAGTGACATGTTTAACATGCAAGCCCTTCCCAACAGTGACATGTTTAACATGCAAGCCCTTCCCAACAGTGACATGTTTAACATGCAAGCCCTTCCCAACAGTGACATGTTTAACATGCAAGCCCTTCCCAACAGTGACATGTTTAACATGCAAGCCCTTCCCAACAGTGACATGTTTAACATCCCAACAGTGACATGTTTAACATCCCAACAGTGACATGTTTAACATCCCAACAGTGACATGTTTAACATCCCAACAGTGACATGTTTAACATCCCAACAGTGACATGTTTAACATCCCAACAGTGACATGTTTAACATCCCAACAGTGACATGTTTAACATCCCAACAGTGACATGTTTAACATCCCAACAGTGACATGTTTAACATCCCAACAGTGACATGTTTAACATCCCAACAGTGACATGTTTAACATCCCAACAGTGACCCCATCCCAACAGTGACATCAAAATCCACAGTGCAGTAATTAAATACATATCAAAAATAGAAACAAGAAAACAAGAAAGAGAAAAACCAGGAGAATGTAAGCTACAGGGTCAGTGCCAGTACCAAATTCACACATTGTGTGTGCATAGTTTGTACCCACTGGGACAGATGTCAATCTATAGTCTATTCCACGTGGTTTCCACGTCATTTCATTTAGTTTAAATGACGTGGAAACAACATTGATTCAACCAGTGTGTCCAGTGGATATTCTTATTTTTTTTTGTGAACAAAAGTATGCTTTTTGAACCCTTCCCCACCCCCACCCCCATCCCCATCCCCACCCCCACCCCCATCCCCATCCCCACCCCCATCCCCATCCCCACCCCCACCCCCATCCCCATCCCCACCCCCATCCCCACCCCCACCCCCATCCCCATCCCCATCCCCACCCCCATCCCCATCCCCACCCCCATCCCCATCCCCATCCCCACCCCCACCCCCATCCCCACCCCCCACCCCCATCCCCACCCCCACCCCCATCCCCATCCCCACCCCCATCCCCACCCCCATCCCCATCCCCACCCCCATCCCCACCCCCATCCCCATCCCCATCCCCATCCCCACCCCCATCCCCATCCCCATCCCCACCCCCATCCCCATCCCCATCCCCACATCCCCATCCCCATCCCCACCCCCATCCCCATCCCCATCCCCATCCCCATCCCCACCCCCATCCCCACCCCCATCCCCATCCCCACCCCCATCCCCACCCCCATCCCCATCCCCATCCCCACTCCCATCCCCACCCCCATCCCCACTCCACCCCCATCCCCATCCCCACCCCCACCCCACCCCACCCCCATCCCACACATACACTGACACCCTACAATACAACCAAAAGTAAGAGTAGGTATGTTTATGTGTCTACCCAGAGAGAAGACCTCCCACAGCAGGATACCATAGGCCCAGACATCGCTCTGCATGGTGTACATCCCCTGGAAGATACTCTCTGGAGCCATCCACTTCACTGGCAGACGCACCTGAAACACAACACACACACACACATCAGTCACACACACTGACACTGGATTCCGAGAACACAGATGTCACTGACACAATAGAGAATTTGTTGAATACAGACAAACACTCCGTTTCCACTATATAGCACAGCCACAAAGTCAAAACTGGCTATTGTAAAAAAAGCAGTATTATTTCATTAGCTTTTTAGTCTTACTTGAAGGTTAGAGTTAGGCACAAGGTTAGCAATGCAGTTAAATTCAGGTTTAAAATCACATTTTAAGAAGATAAATAGCAGAAATAGGAAGGGTTTATGTGGTAACAAGCAGTGCTTGACTGAAATAGGTGCTGGTACTCATTGAGGGTGCCGGTACTGTTAATATTTAGGTGCAGGAGCTTTTGATACTACAATACGTTTGAGCTAATATTCTATAAGAGGAACAGGAGCTCAAGCAGTTGAAAATTGAAGGTGACGGTATTCAGCTCCGGTGAACTCCTGCCCAAGTCAAGCACTGCTAACTAGTGACGACCGAAACACTCCCTCCTGTGTATAGTCCTTACATTTCCTCTCACTACGTAGTTGGAGTCATTGTCGATGTCCCGGGCCAGTCCAAAGTCCCCGATCTTTACTAGTCCACCCTGAGTCACCAACACGTTCCTGGCAGCAAGGTCCCGATGGATACACTGGAGACAGATACACACATCCAGGACACAGAGAGGGTGTGACGATGTCGGGTACAGGCCAGGGAGTATTAAGATTTATTGCAGTGAGCGTAGCTCTGTATAATTCAGGGGGGACATGGTGAAGTGAATATGGTGCCATGTGTAGTGTGTAGTTTGCAGTGGGTAGTATTGTTGCTCCACATACGTGTTTGGAGGACAGGAAGTCCATGCCCTTGGCCACCTGATAGGAGAAGCTGAGCAGGTCGTCGTAGGTCAGCGCCTCCTCCTCCTCCTCCTCCTCCTCCTCCTCCTGCAGCTCATTTAACTCCTCATACATCCCTGGACCTGAGGATCAACAGTGATCAACAGGGATCAGCTGGGATCAACAGTGATCAACAGGGATCAGCTGGGATCAACAGTGATCAACAGGGATCAACAGGGATTAGCTGGGATCAACAGGGATTAGCTGGGATCAACAGGGATCAGCTGGGATCAACAGTTATCAACAGGGATTAGCTGGGATCAACAGGGATCAACTGGGATCAACAGGCATCAGCTGAGATCAACAGGGATTGACAGAATCCACTGGACAGCAGTGGGGAGAACCTACAGATATTTTAAGTAAGTAAGCAAGCCTATTTCTTAATTTGTGTGTGTGTGTCTACCCCACACTGACCATCAGAGGTGTTCATGGGAGAAGAGTTGAGGCTGATCAGGGCGATGTTCTCTTGCCCTCTAGTGGTGGTGGGGGACATGGGGATGTATATGCTGTCCACTGGCCTCTGGAACTCACTAAGAAGAACACAGACCAACATTAGCACATTAACCCTCCCAATCATACCCCTACTTCACCATGAGAGTAGCCTACAATCCCGTTTCTGAATTAATCTAAACCTTGACACCCCTACATTAACCCCAACCTGGAGCTCCTCTTGGGCAGGTTGTGGTAAAGTCTACTGAAGCGGTCCCTGGTGAAGGCGTCGGTCAGAGACTTGTGGTAGAGCTCTCTGTTGTTCTTCAGGTAGTTCAGCAGGTCCCCGTTACGGCAGTACTGAAATATCAGGTACGTGGGCCCTGTCAGAGTCACACAGTGTCAGAGTCACACAGTGTCAGAGTCACACACAGTCACAGAGCCACACACAGTCACAGAGCCACACACAGTCACAGAGCCACACACAGTCACAGAGCCACACAGAGTCACACACAGTCACAGAGCCACACACAGTCACAGAGCCACACAGAGTCACACACAGTCACAGAGCCACACACAGTCACAGAGTCACACACAGTCACAGAGTCACACACAGTCACAGAGTCACAGAGCCACACAGAGTCACAGAGCCACACAGAGTCACAGTGCCACACACAGTCACAGAGCCACACACAGTCACAGAGCCACACAGAGTCACACACAGTCACAGAGCCACACACAGTCACAGAGTCACACACAATCACAGAGCCACAAACAGTCACAGTTCACACACAGTCACAGAGCCACACAGAGTCACAGAGCCACACACAGTCACAGAGTCACACACAGTCACAGAGCCACACACAGTCACAGTCACACACAGTCACAGAGTCACACAGAGTCACAGAGCCACACACAGTCACAGAGCCACACAGAGTCACACACAGTCACAGCGCCACACACAGTCACAGAGTCACACACAGTCACAGAGCCACACACAGTCACAGAGTCACACACAGTTACAGTGCCACACAGAGTCACAGAGCCACACACAGTCACAGAGTCACACACAGTCACAGAGCTACACACAGTCACAGAGCCACACAGAGTCACACACAGTCACAGAGCCACACAGAGCCACACACAGTCACAGAGCCACACAGAGTCACAGAGCCACACACAGTCACAGAGTCATACACAATCACAGAGTCACACACAATCACAGAGTCACACACAGTCACATAGCCACACAGAGTCACAGAGTCACACACAGTCACAGAGCCACACATAGTCACACACAATCACAGAGTCACACACAGTCACAGAGCCACACAGAGTCACAGAGCCACACACAGTCACAGAGTCACACACAGTCACAGAGCCACACACAGTCACAGAGCCACACACAGTCACAGAGCCACACAGAGTCACACACAGTCACAGAGCCACACACAGTCACAGAGTCACACACAGTCACAGAGTCACACACAGTCACAGAGCCACACACAGTCACAGATCCACACACATTCACAGATCCACACACAGTCACAGAGTCACACACAGTCACAGAGCCACACACAGTCACAGATCCACACACAGTCACAGAGCCACACACATTCACAGATCCACACACAGTCACAGAGCCACACACAGTCACAGAGCCACACACAGTCACAGATCCACACACAGTCACAGATCCACACACAGTCACAGAGCCACACACAGTCACAGAGCCACACACAGTCACAGTCACACACACAGTCACAGAGCCACACAGTCACAGAGCCACACACCATCACACACAATCACAGAGCCACACAGTCACAGAGTCACACACACAGTCACAGAGTCACACACAGTCACAGATCCACACACAGTCACAGAGCCACACAGTCACAGATCTACACACACACACAGTCACAGATCCACACACAGTCACAGATCCACACACAGTCACAGATCCACACACAGTCACAGATCCACACAGTCACAGATCCACACACAGTCACAGAGTCACACACAGTCACACAGCCAATCACGGAGCCTGTGATTGGCTGTCGTACCTGAGCCAGTGCATGCCCCCAGCAGGTTGACGATGTTGGCATGCTGTCCGATGTGAGTCAGCATCTTCAGCTCTGACATCAGAGCCTCCTTCTCTACTGTCTCATGCTTCTCTGCATGGGCAAACGTTACCACTCAACAATGACCTGAGAGACTTCACTGGTGCAGGGTACAATAGTATGACAAAAGTCTCTTCAGCAAACACCAACACTTAGCCAGCAGGGTAAAACATCACACAGGTAAAACCCTGTACCTTTCAGCATCTTGACAGCCACCTGCAGGGAGACTCCCGGCTTGCTGATGCCGTAGGCTGTAGCCTGAAACACCATGCCAAAGGCCCCAGAGCCCAGCTCCTTCCCTGGGGAGAAAGACCACAACAGCACAGGGTTGGTGGGAATACTATTGGTGAGGCTGGCTGTACTGGAGACTAGAGATTCCCAAGTAGATGGGTCAGGCTAAGTCATTCCACTGGTACATCTCCCCAGTCTTACCCAGCTCCAGGTTCTCTCTGGGGAACTCCCATTTCTGGTCATACTGGAAGTCTTTGAAGTTGATGTAGATGTAGTCGTTGTCATTAGGCCCAACCATCTGGATCATCTGCAGCTGACTCTGGTACTGGGGTTTCTACACAGGAAATATCAGGAAGGTGTGTGACAAAGAGGGTGCATGTGTGTGTGTGTGTGTGTGTGTGTGTCTGTGCATGAGTGTGTGTGTGTATGTGTGTGTGTGTATGTGCATGTGCGTGCATGTGTGTGTGTGTGTGTGTGTGTGTGTGTGTGTGTGTGTGTGTGTGTGTGTGTGTGTGTATGTGTATGTGTGTGTGTGCGTGCGTGAGTGTGTGTGTGTGTGTGTGTGTGTGTGTGTGTGTGTGTGTGTGTGTGTGTGTGTGTGTGTGTGTGTGTGTGTGTGTGTGTGAGTACCTTCTTCCTGATGAAGTAGAGCAGCGCCAGGCTGACCAGCATCAAAGCCAGGAACAGGACCAGACTGGACACTTTCAGGAGGAGTTGAGAGGAGGCTGGTGGAACAGATTTAACTAATAGAAAGGGGAGGAAGGGAAGCGTTACTAAGATACACAACAGTACATTTTGGTAGACAGAAGGTGCTCTTTGGCAAAAGGGGTGAATTGGTCATCAAAAAGAAAGGTGGACCAAGGCTCTCTTCATATAATGAATTAAAATGCCTTTATTTGTATGGCATGTTCAATAGAAACAATGTTTTAAAAATCATACAAATAAATGCATTTTAATGAATTATATGAAGAGTGCCTTGGTCTACCTTTCGTTTAGATATAACTAATGTCTGACTATAGCGATGCCAATACTGTGACCAATTCTGTTGCACACTGGGACAACCGTTATAAACGTATTTAAAGTTGTCAATTATTTTCTGAGGACACATTTTTCCTGACCGACCACTTACATTGTATGTTGAACAGTGTCTCACTGCAGTGAGACTGTGAGTGGACAGAGTTTGTGATGCAGCACTTGACAAAGTCCCCCACCTCCGTACTGTCCCGGGTACTGAGGATCCTCTTATGACAGAACTGGTCTGAGTCAGAGAGCTTCGGGGGTGGGGCAGGGATCTCCTTCCAGGCTGCAGACTCTGACTGACAGCTGGCAAAGAGCACAGGTTAACACACACATGTTAACACACACAGGTTAACACACACAGGTTAACATACACATGTTGACAGACACAGGTTAACATACACAGGTTGACAGACACAGGTTAACATACACAGGTTGACAGACACAGGTTAACATACACAGGTTGACAGACACAGGTTAACAGACACATGTTAACAGACACAGGTTAACACACACAGGTTAAAGATGGATTGCCAAGTAGGGGGAAACAGCGCCCCCGTCCGCTCCAAGGCCGTATTCCGAAGCAGAGGTGGGGAGCATTGAGCATCAGGGTAAAAACATGTGATTGCATCAGCAGGCAGTTAAGTAGGGTTGCAGGAACAGTCACGTATGCTCTTTTACACAACAGTGTTGTTTAATAGCAAGGATAAACTGATATCATGATATGCCCTGCTGCTATCATATCATTTGATATCGTTATCATATCAAATGATCGATATTGGTGCCTACCACTACAGAGCTGAATCCTAACATTAGAAACTGACCTAGATCTAATACCTGTCATTGGTCAAAGAGCAGGAGCTCCAGGTGAGGTTGAAGGGGAGGGGGGTGTTGGTCTCACAGGTGATATTGTCTCCATTCTGTAAGAGACTGGGGGTGGACGTACCTGAGAGACAGAGGACAAGGACAGGTGTCTTACTGAGGAGTCATGCACACAATCGCACATCTTATCTATCTTGGCAATCGGCTGTCACTCACCTGCCACACACAGAGAGAGGGTCTTTGTGAGGTTCAGCTCCCCAGCCTCCAGGTGTAACTGATACTCTCCTGGCTCTGTGTTACACAACTCCAGAGTCCTGGGGAGAAAGGGAGAGATGATGAAACCAGAGGGAATCATATCCACATCAAACCTCATCAAACTACTGTACATAAACATAACTAACTACATCTGACGTTCTCTACCTGCTCTTCCAGAGCCGTGTGGGCTCAGGGCACTGGGTCTGCCTGCTGTCCGGGCCCAGCCAATGGCAGCGTAGGAGAGGGTGTGAGGAGACCAGGGCCCGCAGACAGAACCCTGGCTTCTCCTGGGCTGAGATGGTACTGCTCTCATTCAGCTGGTCGATGGAAATGAAGCCATTCTCTGAGGACACACAACACAGGGAATCACATGTAGATCACGTTTTGGGCAAAAACATGCAGGCAGGTGGTGATAAAGAGAGAATCACAACAAGAATGTGTCTGAGAGATTAGTAAAGACCAAGTACAGATAGACATTTAAAAGGGAATGTTTGACTGAAAACAAAGGTAACGAGGAGGATTCAGTGTTGTAGCCTATAAACTGACCCAGGACCTGGACATGGGTGGATTTGACCTTGTTCTTGTTGCCTCGGCATGTATAGATTCCACTGTGGTTCACTGTCACCGACTCAATGAACAGGTAGGTCATATATATTTCTTTATATGTGAGTTGATATATGGAGACCTGGAGGAAAATATGGTATGCTGCATTACATCTGCATGAATACAATGAGGAAGTCGTGATGGGGAAGGTGGAAGGGGTTTCAGCAGAGAGAAGAGAAGGCTGATAAAACGTGAAAAAAAGATTGTCCGATTGATAAATCTTACTTGGTTGTCAGGCAGCCACTGTGCGGTGCTGTTCTCTTTCTGCCGACAGCTGAGCAGCAAGGGCTGCCCAGGACTCACAGTGATCTCTGGAGCCTCATCATCCTCATCACTGGCACGGTCCAGATCTGAGGCACACACAGAAAAACACATATGGTCAAGCTCACGCTATAGTGTACTGTAAATGTAATATTGTAATTTGATGACTTTTGTTCAACGGTTAACTTACCGTAATCATATAGTTGAGAACACGCCTCTCCCTGAGAATTGCTAGCACAGCACATAACTGTTGTCCTGTAGTAATTTTTACTTTTCTCTTTGTTGTTAGCCCTCTCTTTGATCGTAGAGGGAATGTCTGTCCCATCATTACCTTTTCTGTTGGAACGGAGGAGAAATTAAACGATGGTACGGCTGCTGTTGATGGCTGAGATTGAAATCATGTATAGCCATTGCTTTATAAAACTTTAAAGCAATACCCTGAAAATAATTATTTGGGATTCTATACATTTTGATTGAAATCTGGTGAGACCGTACCCAGTCTTGTCAAGGTTGTTGAACCATTTGATCTTGGGCTTAGGGTTTCCCTCTGAAGAACACTGATAGTCTGGTAAGAAGCCTCTTTTCCCAGGGATAAATTTCAGCTGTGGTTTTGTGGGAAGTCCTAGATAGGTGGATTGAGCCATAGCTATGAATTTTGCATCAAACATAATTTCAATGTGGTTCAGAATCAATATGGTGCTATAGATTAAACTCTGATACAAGACATGAATATGGTGTAGATCAGAATATGATTTCAAATGATTGTGTGTTTAGGAACATAACTTTTGATAATAATTTTGTAGCAATGGAAAGGATGCTGTGAATATGGTTTTGGGTAGTCTGAGGAGGTTTGAGGTCCAAAAGAGCTAGAGTATTGGGTCATGTGGCTGTCACTCACTTAGCAGAGGTACGACCAGTAGAGAGAGGGTCAGAGAGGAGTTGATCCCGCCTCTCTCACAGCTGAATGCGTACTCTCCAGAATCACTCACATGTGTCTGTAGTATGGTCAAGGAATAGCCCCTTCTGTTGGCAGGGCAAACAACTACAGATGAAGACAGCAGGGAGGCAATAGTACACCCCTATGGATGCAATAACAATACAATAACACAGTGGCTTTGAGGCACCAGGTAAAACAACAAACACACACACCTTTTTGGGTCAGCTCCACGGCTCCAGCTGCAGACAGGGTCTCCTGGGAGGCTCTGCATGGTGATCAGGAGCCTCTGTCCAGCAGGGACCTCTAGTCTGGTAGGACCAGAACCATTCAGATGGGTTTCAGACAGAGTACACAACCGTCCCTGGAACACAGAACAACATGTCACCATGTCAGGGAGAGAGAGAGTCTGAGAGGAAGACCAGCTCTAAAATGATGTGGCTTTTGAAGGTAAATAGAGATCACTATTCAGAATATTCATTAAGTAATTCCGTCACAAAGGTCAGATAATCACCAAACTTTGTACCAGAAGCCCTACCAGAATGTCATTTGTACATTTAGTTGAATTTCTATTGAAATAGCAGTTCTGCTTTTTCTCTTTGACTTGGTCACATTTAAAGGATTGTATCTATAAGCATGTGTTCTGAACACGTGTTACACTGTGTATTACAGGAACAGAGTCTTCAGAAAGTATTCACACCCCTTGACTTTTTCCACATTTTGTTGTGTTACAGTCTGAATTTGACATGGATTCAACTGTGATTTTGGCTCACTGGCCTACACACAATACACCATAATGTCAAAGTGGAATTAGGTTATCATTTTTTAAAACAAATTGATTAAAAATGAAAAATGAAATCCCTTGAGTCAATAAGTATTCAACCCCTTTATTACGGCAAGCCTAAATAAGTTCAGGAGTAAAACATTGCTTAATTTCACCATGAATGGTGACTTTAAAACAGTTACAGAGTTTAATGTCTGTGACAGAAGAAAACTGAGGATGGATCAACAACATTGTAGTCACTCCTTTGGTCCTCCCGAGTTGCGCAGTGGTCTAAGGCACTGCATCTCAGTGCAATATGCGTCACTACAGTCCCTGGTTCAATTCCAGAATGTATCACATCAGGCCGTGATTGGGAGTCCCATAGGGCAGCGCACAATTGGCCCAGCGTCGTCAGGGTTTGGCCAGGATAGGCCGTCATTGTAAATGTCCTTCACCTATCAGCAGGACAACAACCTAAAACACAAGGCCAAATATACACTGGAGTTTCTTACCAAGACGACACTGAATGTTCCAAAATGTGGAATAAGTCAAGGGGTATGATTACTTTCTGAAGGAACTGAATTTGTGCTATATCACCACTACTACCTATGAGTTTCTACCTTCCTCTCTTATACATTTGTATTATTTTGACCTTGTTGAGGTCAGTCTTCTTTTCAGAGTTATGTTATTAAGGCAGCAGAATTTCGTTTTTATTATTTTGACCTTGTTGAGGTCAGTCTTCTTTTCAGAGTTATGTTATTAAGGCAGCAGAATTTCATTTGTATTATTTTGACCTTGTTGAGGTCAGTCTTCTTTTCAGAGTTATGTTATTAAGGCAGCAGAATTTCGTTTTTATTATTTTGACCTTGTTGAGGTCAGTCTTCTTTTCAGAGTTATGTTATTAAGGCAGCAGAATTTCGTTTTTATTATTTTGACCTTGTTGAGGTCAGTCTTCTTTTCAGAGTTATGTTATTAAGGCAGCAGAATTTCGTTTTTATTATTTTGACCTTGTTGAGGTCAGTCTTCTTTTCAGAGTTATGTTATTAAGGCAGCAGAATTTCGTTTTTATTATTTTGACCTTGTTGAGGTCAGTCTTCTTTTCAGAGTTATGTTATTAAGGCAGCAGAATTTCATTATTTTGACCTTGTTGAGGTCAGTCTTCTTTTCAGAGTTATGTTATTAAGGCAGCAGAATTTCGTTTTTATTATCCTCTAAAAAATTCACAAGATTCTTCAAGAACACAATTCAACAGACCTACAAAATGATCAGAGCAATTCTGCATCCTTCTGCAATGCAATGTGAAATGGCATTATGCTACACAGCCTATAGGCCTGCCATCAGAAAAATACAGAACATAAATAAAGGTTTACTGTTTGTGAGGTTGATCTCAAAAGGACACTGTAAATGTACAGTGTCTCAAAATACTGTAATTATAATACATTTACATTTACATTTAAGTCATTTAGCAGACGCTCTTATCCAGAGCGACTTACATATTGGTGCTTTCACCTTAAATACTGTAATTATAATACAGCGGTGTTACAGTAATGATTACAGTAATAATACAGTAATAAATCTGTATACAGTAATAATACTGTAATATCATATTACAGCATCCCTGCTGTATTGCAAAATTCCAGTATTAAGCTGGCAACTTTAGTGCCAGTACAATGCTGTACATTTCAAGGGGAAAGTTTACAGTGTGGGAATTCCGGAAGCACATTCCCTCATTTCTTTCAAAAAATGTTGATATTATCTCAACATTTTGAGATACGTTAGGAAACATTTTGAGATACTATCAATGACCCCAAAAATATATAGATCATACATATATGTTGTTTCTTCATTTATGGCATTGTGTGGCAAATTCCATCTGTCCACGTTGCAGAGATCAGCACAGCTGGGCCGCCGGAAAACGTGTGGTGATCTGGCATTTGCCCCAGCGCTTTTGATTTGGTTTAATACAAAATATGGATGCAAAAGCATTGAAAGGAGGGACAAAGTACTGCTGTTTAGACTGATTTTGCCTCATGATTTGTCAACTCGTGCACAATTAATCTGTGCTTCAATCTGGTCAACTGTAGCCTACTGATAACAACCACAGCTGCAGGAAGCCTAGAGAAGCCTATGCCCTCTAAACCCATCTGGGCCAGGGGAAACGAAACGCTAATGTCATGTATTTACAGCCTTAGCTATGTCTTCATAGCCTAAAATAGGCCACATTTAATATCTTTATTTTTCATAAAAGTGTTTTGTTAAAAAGAGCATTTATCTATAGGTACATCAAGAGGCACATGCACATCATCCTGGAGCAAAGAGTTGTTTAAAGAGGTCTCCATGGAGACGGAGATGGACACATTCTCTAGGCATTGTTTCAGAGACCTTGCCATCACGTATCCTGAAAATGTGAAAAAGTCCATCCCCAGAGACTCTGAAGGAAGACTTCATCCTAAAAATGAACAAGAAAAGAAAGGAGACCTGTTCTACACAGATTATCCTTGGCACACTGCTCCAACAATTAACTTCAAATGTCATAAAACAGAAAAATTAGGCAACTGTACATTGATTCCACCCCCAAATGTAACATTAATATTTATAATATTGGCACTGTGAAGGTTCAAGGTTCGGAGGCCAGTCTGGATCAATGTGTCCATTACTTCGACCAAATAAGAAGGAGCTACATGAGCTAAGGCAGGAATTTCTCAGCTACTACCATCCACTCTACAAACAGTCCCATAAAAAACACAGGACCAAACCAACAGCTGAATCAGAACCCACCCTCCCACCCATCCACCAACCAACCAAACCAACCAATGCACCAACCCAGCTGACCCCCTCCATCCCCATCGCACAGCCTGTAATTACACACATCCCTCCTGCCATCCTCCATAGACCTGACGAGAAACCAGACATTATACTAGTGATAGACACCAATGTAATGTTTATATCAGAGAACAAACTTATACCAAATAAAAAAAGTGGAAAACTTATACTGCCCCACAACAGAGGGAGCTATGGAGCTCTTGACTGTGGCCCAGCTTGGCTCCCCGAGCCATATCATCATTCCCCTTGGGATCAATGACCTGCGAGCCTAACAAGAGAGGGTGGCCACATCACTAAGGGGAGTGATGGAGAGGGCCTCCACCATCTTCCCTGTTGCAAAGATTGTAATATCTAACCTGCTCCAGAGGAGAGATTTTCATCCTGCCACCATCCAGAGGGTAAATGCCAGCCTCTCTCAGGACTGTGTGCTATGGCCCATCATACACCTGGCCCACCATCCCACCCTCAGCCTGGACTGTCTTTACGACAATGTAGACCTGTACAAAGAGACAGTCCCCACCTTCGTTAAAGGATGTTGCTCCGGGTGGCCAGTCCACCTCACCTGACAGACCAGTCATCAACTCCCTGAGACAAATCAGACGCTCCTTTAGAACTACGTCTGGTGGTGCCTCACAGAGACTGGAGAACAGCCAGCAACACTGCCCCCCACACCACTCTCCACCACTTCTCTACCAGGAACTGCATGCAGATACACTGAACTATGCCATACTGCCTTCCACACCTACCTCTTCAATTTCCCCTAGATGTGTCCATAAACCAGAATACACATTTATTTGTTGCTGGGATTTACCACCCCCCTGTTGCCATGGCGGATGCTATTAGCGCTATATCTGAGTGTTTAACACCTTTTTTGTCCTCGCAGTTGGTCATTTTAAGGGTTTTGAATCTGGATTGGCTTCCCTCTGCCTCAGATCAATTTAAAACTATATGCATAGATTTGAATCTGACTCAATTGATCTCAAAACCCACACAGCTAAATGTGAAAGCCCTATTTATTTCTCTGGCAGATAAAGATGCCTCTTTTAAACTATTTCGAGTCAAAGATAGATCTAACCCTTGGTTTTCTTTGGAGCTATCTGAGCTCATTCAGATGAGAAATCAGGCCTGGGCCAAAGTAAGAAAAACTGACTCTGTAGCGGACTGGCAATCTTTCAGACAATTGAGATAATTGAGATACAGATGTACTATCTCCATTTATTTCCCTCACCAACTTTAAACATCAGCTATCTTGAGCAGCTAACCGATCGCTGCAGCTGTACATAGTCCATCTGTAAATAGCACACCCAATCTACCTACCTCATCCCCATACTGTTTTTATTATTTTTATTATTTACTTTTCTGCTCTTTTGCACACTAGTATCTCTACTTGCACATCATCATCTGCTCATTTATTACTGCAGTGTTAATCTGCTAAATTGTAACTGTTCGCTCCCATTGGCCTATTTATTGCCTACCTCCTCATGCCTTTTGCACACACTGTCTATAGACTTTCTTTTTTCTACTGTGTCATTGACTTGTTTATTGTGTTATTGGCTTGTTTATTGTTTACTCCATGTGTAACTCTGTGTTGTTGTCTGTGTCACACTGTTTGCTTTATCTTGGCCAGGTCGCAGTTGTAAATGAGAACTTGTTTTCAACTAGCCTACCTGGTTAAATAAAGGTGAAATAAAAAAAAAAAAACAATAAAAATTAAGAAAGCTAGATCAAGCTCATTTTAAAACTCTATCTCTGACTCTGCTGGTGATCCTTATACATTTTGGAAAACTGAAAATGCACTGAAGCGTAGAAATTGCTCTTCTTCCCTGCATAAGCAAGTTCTGTTTGACTCTGGCATCATAACTGAGAAGAATGGGATAAGTGATGCTTTTAATTATAATTTGACCTCTGCAAGCTTTTTATTTGAGGGAGATGGTAGTTTAAATAACCCTGGTCAGTCAATCGACTGCTCTTCCCTCCGCCAGCCTCTAGCTGACACGACGGTTAACCCCTCAACTTCTAGTGAATCTTTGTTTTCATATTAACAATTTACTATCTGTGATGTGCTTGATGCCTTGCTTAAGATTGATGTAAAACAAAAAAATCCACTGGGGCTGATATGCTTGATCCAGTTTTGCTGCAGCTCTCTGCCCCCCTGATTGCTGAATCATTAACCCATATTTTTACCTAATGATTAAATCTGGTACTATCCGCAAGGTTTGGAAGGCAGCCCATGTACTCCCCCTTCACAAAGGTGGTGACCCTTGTGACCTAAATAATGACTGCCCTATTTCTAAACTTTCTTGCCTAACTAAAATATTATAATCGTTGACAAATTCTCAGCTAAGATCTTTCTTATCTTTGAAATGTATTCTAAATGTACATCAGTAAGGTTTTAGACCAGGTCATAGCACGATCTCTGCTGCATCCCTAGTTATAAATGATGTGGTTAACTGTATGGATAAAAGGCAACATTGTGCTGCCCCCTTCATTGAGCTATCAAAGGCTTTCCTCAATTAGCCTAGACCAGACTGCATATAACTGGTTTAAAAATGACTTGACAGATAGAACTCAACGTGTTCCTACTGATGGTATTAAATCGGGTTTCCTGGATATTACGAAAGGTGTTCTGCAGGGGTTGATTCTAGGTCCTGTACTTCTTACTGTTTACTACAAATACTTAGGTGTCTGGTTAGACTGTAAACTATCCTTCCAGACCCATATCAAACATCTCCAATCCAAAGTTAAATCTAGAATTGGCTTCCTATTTCGCAACAAAGCATCCTTCACTCATGCTGCCAAACATACCCTTGTAAAACTGACCATCCTACCAATCCTCGACTTTGGCGATGTCATTTACAAAATAGCCTCCAATACCCTACTCAACAAATTGGATGCAGTCTATCACAGTGCAATCCGTTTTGTCACCAAAGCCCCATATACTACCCACCATTGCGACCTGTACGCTCTCGTTGGCTGGCCCTCGCTTCATACTCGTCGCCAAACCCACTGGCTCCATGTCATCTACAAGACCCTGCTAGGTAAAGTCCCCCCTTATCTCAGCTCGCTGGTCACCATAGCATCTCCCACCTGTAGCACACAATCCAGCAGGTATATCTCTCTAGTCACCCCCAAAACCAATTCTTTCTTTGGCCGCCTCTCCTTCCAGTTCTCTGCTGCCAATGACTGGAACGAACTACAAAAATCTCTGAAACTGGAAACACTTATCTCCCTCACTAGCTTTAAGCACCAACTGTCAGAGCAGCTCACAGATTACTGCACCTGTACATAGCCCACCTATAATTTAGCCCAAACAACTACCTCTTTCCCAACTGTATTTAATTAATTAATTTATTTTGCTCCTTTGCACCCCATTATTTTTATTTCTACTTTGCACATTCTTCCATTGCAAAACTACCATTCCAGTGTTTTACTTGCTATATTTATTTATATTTACTTTGCCACCATGGCCTTTTTTGCCTTTACCTCCCTTCTCACCTCATTTGCTCACATTGTATATAGACTTGTTTATACTGTATTATTGACTGTATGTTTGTTTTACTCCATGTGTAACTCTGTGTCGTTGTATCTGTCGAACTGCTTTGCTTTATCTTGGCCAGGTCGCAATTGTAAATGAGAACTTGTTCTCAACTTGCCTACCTGGTTAAATAAAGGTGAAATAAAGAAATAAATAAACATTAACAATGTTGACTGGTTTGAAAATAATTGTCACCTGCACTACTTGTATGCTGATGATACTGTTGCGTATGCTATCTGTCTTCATTGAACCACAAAAAAAACTATATTGACCTGAATTTAGTATTGAATGCATATAGAGACTACTGAGTTAGGTAAATCCGTTATTCTGCACCTTATTTGTGGAACAATCTTAAATGTGATGTTTTGTTGCCTCTGGGGAAATTCAGAAGGCTGATTGAGGACCTTATTAACGATGATACACTGAGCTTGTTTTTTATGACCACGTTTTTCTTTCTGTTTGCATTTTGTATTTATATTTTAAAATGTGTATTTGATGTAATTACTGGAATTCATGGTTACTAATAATAATGAATGGCTGTAATGGGCTTCCATTATTAAATGATTATTAAACAGGAACCGAACGGAGGACACAGGTCTTTCTTTACTGTCCGTGACATACACTGAGTGTACAAAACATTAGGAACATCATCCGAATATTGAGTTGCACCCCGTTTTATCCTCAGAACAGCCTCATTTCGTCAGGCTACGAACTCTACGAGGTGTCGAAAGTGTTCCACAGGGATGCTGGCTCATGTTGACTCCAATGCGCCATTCTTGATACACACAGGAAACTGTTGAGCATGAAAAACTCAGCAGCTTTGCAGTACTTGACACTTAAACCGGTGCACCTGGCACCTACTACCAGACCCCGTTCAAAAGCACTTCAATATTTTGCCTTGCCCATTCACCCTCTGGATGGCACTCATTCACAACCCATATTTTAATCATTTTCTCAAGGATTAAAAATCCTTATTTAACCCACCTCCTCCCCTTCATCTATACCGATTGAAGTGGATTTAACAAGTTACATCAATAAGGGGTCATAGCTTTCACCTGGATTCACCTGTTCAGTTTGTAATGGAAAGAGCAGGTGTACCTAATGTTTTGTACACTCAGTGTATATTCCCGCAACAGTCACCGGCTGCAGCTCGCCCACTCTCCTTTCTCGTCCCTGGCTAAACTCCTTGAACAACTGTTTGAAAACCTGGATGAGGCCAAAACCTGATGTGCCATAGGTTTAGAGTGGGTGACCGGTCAGTTTGGTCAATTATAATCCCACGGATGCACAGTTTAGCCACCTACCTCCAGGCTGGTGATACAGTGCGCTCGAGGTGAGTCTCCCTGAGGCTGCGACGCGTTTCCATCACAACGGGCGAACAGCAACAGGAGCGCAGCTGGAGAGAGAACAAGATCAGCGAAACGCAAGAGTTTATAACAGCTAATCAACACGAAGAATCATCAACTTGTTGTAATGTTTTTCTTTCAGATAAAGACAAAAAATACAGCTTTTGATGCATTAAAAAAATACAAAATAATGCGCAGCAGGTGGGTGATAGGTCTCTTGGGGAAATTGGGACTATGGGAAAGTATCAAATTCAGCATATAGTGTTGTGCAACATAGAATATAAAACTTATTTTGAGAATATATAGGCTGGGATTGTTATTTTAGGGTTATCGAATAAAACAGTCGTTGGACATAAGACAAAAAAATTTAAATAACGCGATTAGAGACAATAATATTCAATTGATTATTTTTGGAATTAAAAACGTTGTTGATTATTTTAATAACTCACCGATGAGAACTCTGCTATTTCCCTTCACTGGCATTGGTGTTCAACGTGTGTCTCTTTTTTTTCACAATGAGAAGCTCTCGAGAGTGATGCCCCAAGAAGGTATCTTTTATGTGTGACGTTTGATCTGCGGTTCTTTTTCAGAGACTTATTTGGTACTTGAAGGTCCATGACGTTATCACAGTAACTTTGAATGTCAGGCCACGAAAATTGCGATGGTTGACTTTGAACAAATATATACACTACATGACCAAAGGTATGTGGACACATCTCATTCCAAAATCCTGGGCATTAACATGGAGTTGGTCCCCTATAACAGCCTCCACTCTTCTGGGAAGGCTTTCTACTAGATGTTCAAACATTTCTGCATGGAGTTGCTTCCATTCAGCCATAAAAGCATTAGTGAGGTTGGGCACTGATGTTGGGTGATTAGGCCTGGCTCACTGTTGCAACTTGGTAGTGAGTGTTGCAACCGAGGACAGACAATTTTTACACGCTTAAGTGCTTCAGCACTCTGCAGTCCTGTTCTGTGAGCGTGTGTGGCCTACCACTTCAGGGCTGAGCCATTGCTGCTCCTAGACATTTCCACTTCCTAATAACAACTCTTATTTGTTGAAGGTTGCATTCTATGACGGTGCCACGTTGAAAGTCTCTGAGGTCTTCAAGTAAGGCCATTCTACTGCCAAAGTTTGTCTATTGAGATTGCATGGCTGTGTGCTGTCAGCAACTGGTGTGGCTGAAATAGCCGAATCCACTCATTTGAAAGGGGTGTCCACATACTTTTATATTTAGTGTATATTGTCACACCAGATAGGTGCAGTGAAATGTGTAGTTTTACAGGGTAGTAGTACGGCAACAAATTAGTGTTAAGTGGATCAAAACTGGATCAAATTAGGTTAAGTGGATCAAAACTGGATCAAATTAGGTTAAGTGCATATTGACAGACTTTTCACATTGTCGGCTCAGGTATTCAAACCAGCAACCTTTCGGTTTCTGGCCCAATGCTGGGCTCCAGAGTGGCACAGCGGTCTAAGGCACTGCATCTCAGTGCTAGAGGCATCGCTACAGACCATAGTTCGATTCCAGGCTGTATCACCACAGGCCGTGATTGAGAGGCCCATAGGGCAGCGCACAATTGGCCCAGTGTCGTCCTGGTTAGGGTTTGGCTGGGGTAGGCCATCACTGTAAATAAGAATAGGGTTTTAACTGACTTGGCTAGTTAAATAAAGGTTAAATAAAAAATGTATTAAAAAAACACTCTAACTGCCAGACTACCTGGTGATGAACTAGAGCCTATAGGCCCTAATGTAATAACCGCTTACTTATTATATAGCAATATTTCTAATATCCTAATAAAATGAAACCAAATGTATATAAAATATCCCACATATTTATTTAGTCTGAAATATTCTCACATTTTCATTGGATTGATTATAATATTATTGTAGGACCATAGGTATTTTACTTTACAGAAATGTCTTTATCAAGTGATTACGAGTAATCCAATGACTGGTGAAATGTCAAAGGGAAAAGGAATACTGTGTAGTGCCTGCTACAATGTAACAAACAGCCCTAAATGTTGGCTTGCTACAATGTGACATGACATTTAGCCTTTTCTGTGACATCAGTGATTTACTACATGACAGAGGTTTAATATCACACGTCACTTGCACTTTCATGACTGCATATTCTATACAACGATTGGGTATGGTGACAAACTAACATATTTCTGTATAGGAAATCGTTGTTTCTGTACACAGACAAAAAAGCTGTCCCTCAGTCAAAGCCGCTTCACATGTCACTGGGGCGTATTCATTACGCCGAACCTGTTGCTAACCGTTTCTTAAACGGAAGCAAACGGAACGAAACGGGACCTACCTGAATTTGTCTAATAGAAACGGTTGTTTTCGTTTCAAAAATGAAACGTTTTGCAACTGTTTGGACTAATGATTACACACTTTGCTTTGTAGCAAGCTACCCACAATGCAATGCTATGCTAGCTGGTTCCTAGCGGAGTAGCCAGAGAGCAGAAAACAACAACAACAAGGGTGAACGAGGCTCAACAACAGGCTAGCTACTAGCTAGGCCAGCTACATGGGTAGCGACAAAAACGACCAGGATTTATCAAACGCGATGTCCTTATCATCTAGACGTATATGTGAGTGATGTAATTTTAGGTTTGGACGAATCATATGTGCTGTTGCATATCGCTTTGCATTTACATTAATCTAACCCAGCTCGAGAGCAAGCTAATTAGCAATCGACGTCTCTCTATGTTCGAATATTTTCCGGCGGCAGCAGCGGTGCCATGAACAGTGGACTCCCAGCTTCAGCTGCTCCGCTCGGGGGTGTCGGAATTCCCTGCGTCAAGGTGAAGTTCTGCCGATACTACGCAAAGGACAAGACTTGCTTTTATGGGGACGAGTGTCAGTTTTTGCACGAGGAACCGTCCATGGCAAACATGTCTCTTCGTGGTGGAGGAAGCCCTGTCCCTTTATCCATGTCAGGAGGAGCCGTGACGGCAGCGGGGTATCCGCTTAGTGCACCCCCGGCCTGCCCGGTAGGGGTGCCGACCGTCACCAAAAAGAGCGACTCTCTTGGGTCTGCAGGCACGGCTCTGGATGGACAGCTGTTAACCAGTGAGTATGCTTGGTCTGGTAACCCCTGTTCGACACGACAGGGCCTAGCACATCCTCATCGGTGGTTGTTGGTTTTGGGGCGTGTGAGTGGCTTTGTTAAAATTGAGCCCGGGGATTCTTTGAGGCCCCTGCCCCCAAAACGTGTTTTTCAAGCTACACAATCAAGCATACCTAATTAAAGTGTCGGAGCACTAAAGTTTTCATCCAGCGTCGACGCTTGAGCTCCTTCAAATAATGCATTTAGCTAACTGAGACAATTCAGTATTTTGTATTTGACCGCTTCAAGACATGAGTGGGCAAATTCAGACAATCATTGGCTAACTTGTTAACTATCAAACTATGGCTAAACAACTTAGCCTAGTCATAATCAACTCTTGCAAAATCAAAATTTGTGGCAAATTAACGTTTACACAACTCTTGCAATAGCTACGTTAACGCGCTAGTTAATGCATCTAGCTAGTTAATGTGGAATAGTTTGGAAGCGATATATTTTATCATTCTTGTCTTCATGCATGAGGATGGCTAGCTAGCTTACATGCTAACCCAAAACAGCTGCTGCAGTGTTATGAAGTCCCTTTATTTAGTAGCTAGTTAGCATAATTAACTAGCAACATATTGCAACCACCACACAGCTGTATGCGATATAATTGAACTATGCACAATGACACGTTTGATTGCAACGTGGATATTATCATTTTGCACACAAGTTGGCTAGCTAGCTGACTGGATATAGTTTAAGTGTTTACATCTTCTCAAGAAGCTTGCTGATTGGCTACTCATCTGTAACGGACCAGTCCTGCAAATGAAGACAGTCAACATTAGTTAAACGACTTTTGTGCATTACGTGCATTTTGCTTCACACAGCCATTTAATGAATGAGATTCTTGTTGACTCTTTAAGGGAGAAAGTGAGCTGTTCTTTAATTGAGATGTTTTTGACCAGCAACTGGCCAAACAATACATTAGGCTGACAGTCTGTTTGGCATCGCTTGTCTCAGTCTCCATAATGTTTTCCAAACATTGAATAGGACATTTACCAGGACCATCCAGATCTTGTGCCTGTGTAGTAGAAGGGATGTCTGATTCTGAACCCCTCATCCTTGTCCTCTGCAGTCCCTGGTATGGAGGGTGGGACTGATGCTAATCTGACCAACTCCTACTTCAGCAGCAGCTTTATTGGGGTCAACGGCTTCGGGAGCCCCGCAGAGTCTAAATACTCAATGATGCAGGTATGACCAGCCTCCGAATGAAACTATATAGTACTGACTGAACAGATGCACTCAAGTGTTCCGGTACCAGCTTTAGATCTACGGTAAATTAGGAAATATGGGTCAATTACTGAATGATAGTGCTAATGTGGAAAAGGTGTTCTTCTTGTATGTTAATCAGAAAGTCTGGTTCAGTACTGGTCCAAAGACAATTCATTGCGTAGGCCTAGGTACTTGTTTATTTCAATTGTGCTCGTATGTAGGCTATTTAATCTGTCATTTGAACCAGATTTATACACCTAAGCAGAATTCCAAGACAATCAGCCAGTGATGCAGATACTAATGGGAATTATTTTGCTACAGACTAGTACCTTTTAAGAAAATCAGGGTTGTTTGCTTTGCTAGGATATGTTAGCTAACTAAGAGAGTACACTTTTAAGCATCTGTGTTTTGTTTGTGATTGTTTTGTAGAGAATGACCAGCAGCAGCAGCAGTTCTCCCAGTCTCCTTGATGATGGTGAAAAGAACTTTAGCCACAGCGCTCACGGTAAGAAGTTAGAACCCAGCACCTACAGAACACTTTATGTATCAGATCATTGACACTAATAACTGTAGAATTATAATTTAAGTAGTTTCTAACTCTTTGATTGGAACACCCATGACATCACTGACAGATCTATTCCATGGAACCCTGGCAGTTGGACCAGGTCAGAGTTGTGGGTCGATGGAAAACTCTCCGTGGACAACACAGTCTTCATTCCCTCTCCCTCTATGTCCTCTTCCTGATCCAGTTAGTTCTCCTATATCCTCACTCTTCAGTGACTTTGGTGCTCTGAGCATATCACAAAGGAGAAAGGTAAGAGCACCACTATCCTGGGTCCTGGTGCGGTTATCAACCAAGGGTAATAGTTGAATTTTGAGGTGTTTATTGTGTTTTTTTAGGGCCTACTGTGGAAAATAGTTCAACCTAAATCCATCTGTGGTGGTTGGGTTGTGTGTTTTCTCTAGCTAATGTCATCCTGTCTCTGTTGGTTGTTTTATACACTCCCCTACGTATTTATTTGGACAGTGAAGCTAAAACTTCATTTGGCTCTGTACTCGAGCATTTTGGATTTGAGATCAAATGTTCTGAGGCAAGATTACAAAAAGTCACCTTTTTATTTGAGTGTGTTTTCATGTTTTGTTTATATTTAGAAATGGAGGTGTCATAGGTATTTGGAGAAATTTCATTTATAGTGTATTCAATTTTGTCAAGTTTAGTATTTGTTCCCATATTCTTAGCACGCAATGACTACATCAAGCTTGTGACTCTACAAACTTGTTGGATACATTTGCAGTTTGTTTTGGTTATGTTTCGGATTATGTTGTGCCCAATAGAAATAATGTTAAATAATGTATTAAATAATGTATTGTCATTTTGAAGTCACTTTTATTGTAAATAACAATAGAACGTTTCTGAACACTTCTACATTAATGTGGATGCTACCAATATTACAGATAATCATGAATGAATTGTGATTAATGATGAGTGAGAAAGGCATATCATACGCCCGCCAAAAATGCTAACCTCCCTTGGGGAGATGGGGAGAGGTTAGTATGTTTTGGGGGCATGATCTTTGTGCATCTGCAGCTTTCTCGCTCATCATTGTTCACGATTCATGGCAAAATCGATGCCATAACCAATTGCATTACAGCTAAAACCAGCTTTGATCGGTCTTAAATATCCCTAGTTGCATTCACTGAAATTGACATATTTCTCCCACCTCTCCCATCTCAGCGCAAACCAGCTGATTTTTAGACTGGTAAATTGCTGAACCTGGTGCAATAGCTGGAAAATGCCAGTGCGCCAGATTTTACATGATGAAATTGCAAACTAACGTGCGTTTGACAGTTCCACCTCCTTAACGCCAGCTGAAAATAGAGCCCTATAAGTGAATTTATCCAATTAATAGTGACACCTTCAAATGGAGGGACTAGATGCTTTTATTTCTAAACGGTTAAACGGATGTGTATGAAAATACCCTCAAATAAAGTGACATTCTGTACTATCATCCATGGATGCAACTTTCACTGGGGACGTTCTGAAATGTTATTTTTGTCTCCCCGTGTTTTATTATTGAAATGTGATACAAAACGAGGCAATAGTGTGCTTTAGGACCATGCGGACACACGCCTCCGAGGGATTAGGCAGGCTGTTTGGAGTATTTATCCGATGGGATAAAAAAAATTATGTTGTCCCCCCACTTCGAAAACTAAAGTTGCACCCCTGATGTCTACTCATATAAAACATTTGCGCTCAAATCCAAAATGCTGGAGTATAGAGCCAATTTAAAAATTTGAGCTTCACTGTCCAAATAAATACATAGAGAAATGTATGTTTTCCAGTATACGATGAAGCCAAAGCTGCTTACAAGGAAATAAACATTATACTAATACAATCTCTGATGAAGCAGAACAACTTAATCTAATTCTAATATCATGCATCTCTCGCTCTTTCTCTCTCACGCTCCCTCTCGCTCGCTCTCCCAGGCTCCCAACCCTACAGCCAATGAGTTCATCCCTAAGGGGGTTCCCCGCATGGCCACTATGGTCCAGTCCAGTGTTCCAGCCTTCCCCTTGCCCCTCTTCCCCCACCCCAGCCTCAGCAGCTCCACCGCCGCTGCCCTAGCACCCGGTGAGCCATCCACTACAGAAACCACTTCATTCTCTGACTTACAGTGCCTTGCGAAAGTATTCGGCCCCCTTGAACTTTGCGACCTTTTGCCACATTTCAGGCTTCAAACATAAAGATATAAAACTGTATTTTTTTGTGAAGAATCAACAACAAGTGGGACACAATCATGAAGTGGAACAACATTTATTGGATATTTCAAACTTTTTTAACAAATCAAAAACTGAAAAATTGGGTGTGCAAAATTATTCAGCCCCTTTACTTTTAGTGCAGCAAACTCTCTCCAGAAGTTCAGTGAGGATCTCTGAATGATCCAATGTTGACCTAAATGACTAATGATGATAAATACAATCCACCTGTGTGTAATCAAGTCTCCGTATAAATGCACCTGCACTGTGATAGTCTCAGAGGTCCGTTAAAAGTGCAGAGAGCATCATGAAGACCAAGGAACACACTAGGCAGGTCCGAGATACTGTTGTGAAGAAGTTTAAAGCCGGATTTGGATACAAAAAGATTTCCCAAGCTTTAAACATCCCAAGGAGCACTGTGCAAGCGATAATATTGAAATGGAAGGCGTATCAGACCACTGCAAATCTACCAAGACCTGGCCGTCCCTCTAAACTTTCAGCTCATACAAGGAGAAGACTGATCAGAGATGCAGCCAAGAGGCCCATGATCACTCTGGATGAACTGCAGAGATCTACAGCTGAGGTGGGAGACTCTGTCCATAGGACAACAATCAGTTGTATATTGCACAAATCTGGCCTTTATGGAAGAGTGGCAAGAAGAAAGCCATTTCTTAAAGATATCCATAAAAAGTGTTGTTTAAAGTTTGCCACAAGCCACCTGGGAGACACACCAAACATGTGGAAGAAGGTGCTCTGGTCAGATGAAACCAAAATTGAACTTTTTGGCAACAATGCAAAACGTTATGTTTGGCGTAAAAGCAACACAGCTCATCACCCTGAACACACCATCCCCACTGTCAAACATGGTGGTGGCAGCATCATGGTTTGGGCCTGCTTTTCTTCAGCAGGGACAGGGAAGATGGTTAAAATTGATGGGAAGATGGATGGAGCCAAATACAGGACCATTCTGGAAGAAAACCTGATGGAGTCTGCAAAAGACTTGAGACTGGGACGGAGATTTGTCTTCCAACAAGACAATGATCCAAAACATAAAGCAAAATCTACAATGGAATGGTTCAAAAATAAACATATCCAGGTGTTAGAATGGCCAAGTCAAAGTCCAGACCTGAATCCAATCGAGAATCTGTGGAAAGAACTGAAAACTGCTGTTCACAAATGCTCTCCATCCAACCTCACTGAGCTCAAGCTGTTTTGCAAGGAGGAATGGGAAAAAAATTCAGTCTCTCGATGTGCAAAACTGATAGAGACATACCCCAAGCGACTTACAGCTGTAATCGCAGCAAAAGGTGGCGCTACAAAGTATTAACTTAAGGGGGCTGAATAATTTTGCACGCCCAATTTTTCAGTTTTTGATTTGTTAAAAAAGTTTGAAATATCCAATAAATGTTGTTCCACTTCATGATTGTGTCCCACTTGTTGTTGATTCTTCACACAAAAATACAGTTTTATATCTTTATGTTTGAAGCCTGAAATGTGGCAAAAGGTCGCAAAGTTCAAGGGGGCCGAATACTTTCGCAAGGCACTGTAGAACCCACCAACCAAGGGGTTGTATTGCTTTCTGCCCTGCTCTCTTTTTGCACCATATCGTGGATATGTCAGGTTGAGTGAGTTTGCAGAGGTTCTCTAATGATGTTACTTCCCATTGTTCTCCTGGCAAACAGGTGAATGGACTCCATACAATGGAGATGCTCTAGAAAAAACAACAGACAATGTATTATTCAAGTAAATCCCCAGCATGAAGAATTCCACCATAGTCAGTCACCCGTTAGAACAATGATTGGAGCCACCCCAATGAACTCTGTACCTCTGCTTAACCAATGTCCTCTCTGGTATCCCCCCTCTCCACAGGGATGTCTCTTTCTGCAGGGTCCTCCCCCCTCCACTCCCCCAAAATCACCCCCCACACCTCCCCTGCCCCTCGCCGGCGCAGCCACACCCCCAACCCCAACAACCCCAATCCGGCTAACTACATGGTGCCCACCAGTGTGTCTGACCAGGGGGCCCACATCATCCAGAAGGAGACGGTGGGGGGGACCACCTACTTCTACACCGACAACACCCCCGCTCCCATGGCCGGGATGGTACGTTCCATTTAGTTGCCTTTACTGACGGCATTGAAAATAAATTCCTCATTATCATCAGTGGACTGTCAGTAATGATTTCTCCATCAATAGGAAGTACAGTCGTTAAATGTGTTTTTGTGCAGGTGTTTCCTACCTACCACATCTACCCCCACTGCTCCCCACGTGGCCTACATGCAGCCCAAAGCCAACGCTCCGTCCTTCTTCATGGCTGATGAACTCCGACAGGTACCCCCCCTGTCTCTAATTTGTCAGTATCTCTCTCTTCACCCCCCTGGTTCTTCCTGTCTGAAACCAACTTTCTGTTTCCCTTTTGGTCCCTTCTCTTTTTTGCCCTGTCTCCATGTTTGACTCTTTCTCTCTCATCTACCTGGTTCTGTTTGTCTGGCTCTGTTCTAATCCTCCAATCATACTGTGATGTCAGTGTTGATCTCTGATGTCATTTCCTATGGTTCCCTGTAGGAGCTGATAAACAGACATCTAATCACCATGGCTCAGATCGACCAGTCAGAGAACACCGGTAAAGCATTCCTTCCCTGATTGGCTGAATAGAGGTAGTGGAGGGGCTATTATTGGAGTTGTGGTCATTGTGGACAGTTGATATGGGTTCTGACGTTGTGGTCATTGTTGGACAGTTGAAATGTGTTCTGACGGTATGGTTGTGTAGCTTCTGTTGCGGTCGATGTGGAGTTTCCTTGCTGGCTGAAAGTGAGACTCGCAGCTGAGTCGTGTCTCTGTCTGTAGGATTCCTGACGACAGTTTACACACACACACACACACACAAATAGTCACACTGGTTGGTTTATAGAATATTGTCAAGTTGTTCAACTATCAAAACTTAAGATGAAGATGAGTGTCAACTGATGTATTTGATGTAGACATTGTGTGTTGGTGTATATACGCTGTGTACACCCCCCTTTGCCCTCAGAACAGCCTTAATTTGTCAGGGCAGGGACTCTACAAGGTATCAAGCGTTCCACAGGGATGCTGGCCCATGTTGACTCATTGCTTCCCACAGTTGTGTCAAGTTGGCTGGATGTCCTTCGGGTGGTGGACCATTCTTGATACACTTGGGAAACTTGAGCATGAAAAACCCAGCAGCGTTGCAGTTCTTGACACACTCAAACCGGTGCCAGGCACCTAGTACCATACCCTGTTCAATGGCACTTAAATATTTTGTCTTGTCCATTCACCCTCTGAATGACACACATACACAATCCATGTCTCAATTGTCTCAAGCCTTAAAACTCCTTATTTAACCTGTCTCCCCTCCTTCAACTACACTTGTTAAAACAAGTGACATCAATAAGGGATGATAGGTTTCAGCTGATCAGTCTGTCAAGGAAAGAGCAGGTGTTTGTAATGTTTTGTCCACTCCGTGTACGTGTGTTCTCATGATGTGTATCCCTGTCCCAGGTGTTCCCTCTGAGGTGGATAGCTACCACAGCCTGTTTCCCCTGGAGCCTGTCCCCCCTCCCAACCGCCTGCAGAAGACCAGCAACTTCAGCTACATCACTTCCTGCTACAAGGCCGTCAACAGCAAGGACGACCTGCCTTACTGCCTGAGGAGGGTACATGGTGAGACCACACACACACTTTGCCTTCATGTCCTTGGAATTTTAAATGATCAGCCTTGATTGAAAATAAAAGGATTCCTGAGTGGTCATGTTCTCTAAATGTCTTTCCTGTGTGTGTGTCCAGGTTTCAGGCTGGTGAACACCAAGTGTATGATGCTGGTGGACATGTGGAAGAAGATCCAGCACTCCAACTCTGTTACCCTGAGGGAGGTCTTCACCACCAAGGCCTTTGGAGACCACTGTGAGTTGTGTGTGTGTGTGGGGGGGTCTCTAAGTGTGTTTCCATTGGTTTTTGTTTCAGTGTATGTTTGATTCATAACCCCCACACTAACCTCCTGTTTCTCTCAGCGTTGGTGTTTTCCTATGACTTCCATGCGGGGGCAGAGACCATGTTTAGCAGGCACTTCAACGACCCCACTGCCGACTCCTACTTCACCAAGAGGAAGTGGGGTGAGTCTTTTTCCACCTCTTTCATACTGACCCCAACGTACGCCCTCCACCACTCTCATATTGACCCCAACGTACTCCCTCCACCTCTCTCATATTGACCCCAACGTACCCCCTCCACCTCTCTCACACTGACGCCAACGTACCCCCTCCACCTCTCTCACACTGACGCCAACGTACCCCCTCCACCTCTCTCACACTGACGCCAACGTACCCCCTCCACCTCTCTCATACTGAAGCCAACGTACCCCCTCCACCTCTCTCATATTGACCCCAACGTACCCCCTCCACCTCTCTCATACCCGCCCCAACGTACTCCCTCCACTGCTCTCATACTGACCCCAACGTACTCCCTCCACCGCTCTCATACTGACCCCAACGTACCCCCTCCACCTCTCTCACACTGACGCCAACGTACCCCTCCACCGCTCTCACACTGACCCCAACGTACTCCCTCCACCGCTCTCATATTGACCCCAACGTACTCCCTCCACCTCTCTCATATTGACCCCAACGTACTCCCTCCACCGCTCTCATATTGACCCCAACGTACTCCCTCCACCTCTCTCATATTGACCCCAACGTACTCCCTCCACCGCTCTCATATTGACCCCAACGTACTCCCTCCACCTCTCTCATATTGACCCCAAACGTACTCCCTCCACCACTCATATTGACCCCAACGTACTCCCTCCACCAATCTCATATTGACCCCAATGTACTCCACCTCTTTCTCCACCTCTCCACCTCTCATATTGACCCCAACGTGCCCCTCCACCGCTCTCATACTGACCCCAACGTACCCCTCCACCGCTCTCATATTGACCCCAACGTACTCCCTCCACCGCTCTCATACTGACCCCCAATGCATTCCTCCCTCCACCTCTTTCATACTGACCCCAACGTACCCCCTCCACCTCTCTCATACTGACCCCAACGTACCCCCTCCACCGCTCTCATACTGACCCCAACGTACCCCCTCCACCGCTCTCATATTGACCCCAACGTACTCCCTCCACCGCTCTCATACTGACCCCCAATGCATTCCTCCCTCCACCTCTTTCATACTGACCCCAACGTACCCCCTCCACCTCTCTCATACTGACCCCAACGTACCCCCTCCACCGCTCTCATACTGACCCCAACGTACTCCCTCCACCGCTCTCATATTGACCCCAACGTACTCCCTCCACTGCTCTCATACTGACCCCCAATGCATTCCTCCCTCCACCTCTTTCATACTGTCCCCAACGTACTCCCTCCACCGCTCTCATATTGACCCCAACGTACTCCCTCCACCGCTCTCATATTGACCCCAACGTACTCCCTCCACCGCTCTCATATTGACCCCAACGTACTCCCTCCACCGCTCTCATACTGACCCCCAATGCATTCCTCCCTCCACCTCTTTCATACTGACCCCCCAACGTACCCCTCCACCTCTCTCATATTGACCCCAACGTCCCCAACCCCTCCACCGCTCTCATACTGACCCCAACGTACCCCTCCACCGCTCTCATATTGACCCCAACGTACTCCCTCCACCCCCAATGCCTCACCACCACTGACTGGCCCCAATGCATTCCCCCTTCCACCTCTCATGCTGGCCCCAATGCATTCCCCCTTCCACCTCTTTCATACTGACCCCAACGTACCCCCTCCACCTCTCTCATACTGACCCCAAGGTCCCCCCTCCACCTCTTTCATACTGACCCCAATGTACTCCCTCCACGGTGTCTCTGTGAGGTGACCGGTGCTAGCGGTGTCTCTGTGAGGTGACCGGTGCTAGCGGTGTCTCTGTGAGGTGACCGGTGCTAGCGGGGTCTCTGTGAGGTGACCGGTGCTAACGGGGTCTCTGTGAGGTGACCGGTGCTAGCGGGGTCTCTGTGAGGTGACCGGTGCTAGCGGGGTCTCTGTGAGGTGACCGGTGCTAGCGGGGTCTCTGTGAGGTGACCGGTGCTAGCGGGGTCTCTGTGAGGTGACCGGTGCTAGCGGGGTCTCTGTGAGGTGACCGGTGCTAACGGGGTCTCTGTGAGGTGACCGGTGCTAACGGGGTCTCTGTGAGGTGACCGGTGCTAACGGGGTCTCTGTGAGGTGACCGGTGCTAACGATGTCTCTGTGAGGTGACCGGTGCTAGCTGCGTCTCTGTGAGGTGACCGGTGCTAGCTGCATATCTGTGGTTGTGGTAAAGGGGTGTAGGGGGTGGATGTTTGTGGTGCCAGCACTAACAGTTGCTGGTCTGTGTGATAGTAGGGATGTTGTGTGTGTGTGTGGTTGCTGGTGTGCTCATGCTGTAGTTGGGGTGGGTGGGGGGAAGCTGTGGCTGAAACTGATCCTGAGACAGGTGCTATAGCTACTAGGCAAGCCCAGAGGAAGCAGAGCCTCTCAGCCTCTATGACCACCATTGTAATTACTACTCTATATCACACTAACACCTCTCTCAAGTGTTCATTGTGTGTGTGTTGTATGTCTGTGACTACGTGTCTTGACATTTGGTTCCCAAGTGGTGCAGCGGTCTAAGGCACTACATCTTAGTGCTTGAAGCGTCACTACAGACACCCTGGTTCGAATCCAGGCCGTGATTGGGAGTCCCATAGGGTGGTGCACAATTGATCCAGCATTGTACGCGTTTGTCCGGTGTAGGCTGTCATTGTAAATAAGAATTTGTTCTTCTGACTTGCCTAGTTAAATAAACAAAACTGGCCTAGGAAGTCTATCCTTTTTATTTGAGAAGCCTCTATGTGTTTCTAATCGTGTGAGTCTGGTGCCCCCCTGTAGGACAGCACGAGCCCCCACCACCCCGGCAGCATGCTGGTCTGCTTCCTGAGTCTCTGATCTGGGCCTACATCGTACAGCTGAGCTCAGCTCTCAGAACCATCCACACTGCTGGCCTGGCCTGCAGGGTCATGGACCCCAGCAAGATCCTCATCACCGGCAAGACCAGGTAGACACACACACACACCTTGCAGGCGCACACACACACACACATGCACACCTTGCAGGCACACATAATAGTGACCAAGGTTATGGATCCCAGCAAGGTCCATGTTTTCTGATACCAGGTAGAGACACAGATTTTTAATGTGACGCAGTGTGGTCAGAAACTGATAGCTAACCAGTTCAATGTTGCAGCTGCTGTCTCTGTGTTAGTCCTGAATTCCCACCATTTTTGCATTGCTTGATTGTGGGCAAGCTACGTAAAGTTCCCTGCTAGGGAACTGTGTATAAACCATTGTGTCTGCAGCCCCCTGATGCTTATCTGGTGGCTTATTTCCTGTAGAGGAACAGTGAAAGCAGAAGCCCTGTATTAGTCCTGGCTTCCTTTTTTCAGACTGCAGAATGTGGAGAACCCCCCCCCACACACACACACACACACACAGCTCACCATGCCGTTTGTCCCTGCAGGTTACGGGTGAACTGTGTAGGGGTGTTTGATGTCTTAACGTTTGACAACAGTCAGACCAACCATGTGACCCTCATGCCACAGTACCAGGTACAGTAACCTCCCTCTCTGTCAGTCTGGCAGAACACAGCCTAGTTCTGATTCAGATGGACACATGGTTCTGTTCTGTACCCTGTTCGTGTGTGTGTGTGTCAATTTTCCTTCCTGGTATTCCCATTCAAACCGGAAATGTGTATTTTGTCAAGTACTTTAGTGGCCACATTGTATCAGCCATTTTGTTAGCCACAGTTTATATTTTAGCATCTGCCACACAGCTAGTTTGGAGATCAAAATGTGAGATTGAGATTGGACATTGTCTACACTAGCTGCGGCAAGAGGTTGCGTGTAGCCTGTACATGATAGTAAGCAATTCAATGTATAGATGCCATGCAGGTAAGTGATGACATCAGTTGAGTGAATATGGTAGACTGCTGGTGTAGGGATGACTAGTGTTGTGTGAATATGGTAGACTGCTAGTGTAGGGATGACTGGTGTTATGTGAATATGGTAGACTGCTGGTGTAGGGATGACTGGTGTTATGTGAATATGGTAGACTGCTGGTGTAGGGATGACTGGTGTTATGTGAATATGGTAGACTGCTGGTGTAGGGATGACTGGTGTTATGTGAATATGGTAGACTGCTAGTGTAGGGATGACTGGTGTTATGTGAATATGGTAGACTGCTGGTGTAGTGATGACATCAGTTGAGTGAATATGGTAGACTGCTGGTGTAGGGATGACTGGTGTTGTGTGAATATGGTAGACTGCTAGTGTAGGGATGACTGGTGTTATGTGAATATGGTAGACTGCTGGTGTAGGGATGACTGGTGTTATGTGAATATGGTAGACTGCTGGTGTAGGGATGACTGGTGTTATGTGAATATGGTAGACTGCTGGTGTAGGGATGACTGGTGTTATGTGAATATGGTAGACTGCTAGTGTAGGGATGACTGGTGTTATGTGAATATGGTAGACTGCTAGTGTAGGGATGACTGGTGTTATGTGAATATGGTAGACTGCTGGTGTAGGGATGACTGGTGTTATGTGAATATGGTAGATGACTGCTAGTGTAGGGATGACTGGTGTTATGTGAATATGGTAGACTGCTAGTGTAGGGATGACTGGTGTTATGTGAATATGGTAGACTGCTAGTGTAGGGATGACTGGTGTTATGTGAATATGGTAGACTGCTAGTGTAGGGATGACTGGTGTTATGTGAATATGGTAGACTGCTAGTGTAGGGATGACTGGTGTTATGTGAATATGGTAGACTGCTAGTGTAGGGATGACTGGTGTTATGTGAATATGGTAGACTGCTAGTGTAGGGATGACTGGTGTTATGTGAATATGGTAGACTGCTAGTGTAGGGATGACTGGTGTTATGTGAATATGGTAGACTGCTAGTGTAGGGATGACTGGTGTTATGTGAATATGGTAGACTGCTGGTGTAGTGATGACTGGTGTTTATGTAGGGTTTTAAATCCTAGTGTGTGTCTGTTATACTTGGCTTTATGAGATGTTGACCTGATATTCTTTGAAATGGTTGAGTTGGCCCCTCCCTGTAGTGTGTTTTGTTAACCCGTTTCTCATGTGTGTGTGTGTGTGTGTGTGTGTAGCAAGCGGACCTGATATCCCTGGGCAAAGTGGTGTTGGCCCTGGCCTGTAGTGTGTTTTGTTAACCCGTTTCTCGTGTGTGTGTGTGTGCAGCAAGCGGACCTGATATCCCTGGGCAAGGTGGTGTTGGCCCTGGCCTGTAACTCTCTGTCTGGCATTCAGAGAGAGAACCTGCAGAAGGCCATGGAGCTAGTGTCAATCAACTACTCATCAGACCTCAAGAACCTCATCCTGTAAGACACCCACAGACAGAACCTGCACAAGGCTATGAAGCTGGTGTTAATCAACTTCTCACGCATCTGCAACAAACACTCACGTATGGCATCACATGTCCAACTCCAGTCCTCAAGGGCCGAGTGTCTGCAGGTTTTCACTCTTTCTTTCCACTTGATTAATGAATTAAAGGTCACTACTGAGTAAGGAACTCCCCTCACCTGTTTTTTGGTCTTAATTGGACACTAATTGAAAGACGAGAACAAGAGCCTCAGACGTGACCCTCCAGGAATTGAGTTTGATGCTCCTGTGTTGTTAGTTCGGACTGACTGAAGTAATGCTGTCTGTGTTGTAGGTATCTGCTGACAGAGCAGTCAAGGCTGCGAAGCGTCAATGACATCATGCCTATGATCGGAGCTCGCTTCTACACACAGCTGGATGCATCACAGATGAGGAATGATGTCATCGAGGAGGACCTTGCCAAGGTACACACACTGTTGGGTCATGGAGTTCAACAGTAGCTAAGTTTTCATCCAGTTGGTGACAGATTTCATGTGAATATTCTCAAATCTGCATACACACAATATGCTAATTTTCCCACCAGAGATGCTTCCATCAAATTGACTTGTTGATGATAAAATGCTGTGCGTGAGGACTTATTTCAAATAACTTTTGCACTTAAATTCTTGCAAGTTAAATGGATTTCCATCTCATTTTCTACTTTACAGATGGGTTCTGTCATAAATGTTGCGTTTATATAGCAAATGTGCCCACTCTGGTGTTGGTATGTGTGCTCTAGCCAACAGCTGGCAGATACAGTGAAGGTAGACTACCTACATGATGAGATTGTTATGGACAAAAGAGTATTATTCTGTGAAATGGCAGCCAAGCATCGATCATCATGCCACCAGAGTAGGACCCTGGGTATTTATTGGGAAGGAGCATCAAGCCTTCCCCACCATGTGAAGTTAATCTGTAGCCTAATAAACGGAATGGTTTTCTGAGTTGTAGTGGGAGGGCCACACACCATGTCATCGTGTGACTCCAAGTTGACTTCGATATGATGGTTAGTTATTATATCAATATTTGCTCATAAAGGCAATTCCCCTACCATTTCTTGCATAATTAATTTGACTGACGTAGAGAGCCCACCTTGTCAAGCATATTTAGTATTGTCCACATGTTTCCATCAGGCCTTTCGTGACACTCTTTCCCCCGTCATGTACTTTACTCACATACGCATCAAAAGACTGTGTGTGTTTTTGTGACCTCTGCTCTGTAGAAGGCGTGGTGAAGGGAAGGTGGCGAGGGTGAGGAAGGAGAGGGGTGTGGAGATACAGGGTGTGGGCTGTGGTCCCTCTGTCCACTCTACAGCTTCTGCTTTCCTCTTCTGTCCTGCCCCCCTTCAGTTTTGTTTTGGTGCTTGTATCAGGGAAGAGAGGAGTGAGTATGTCCTGTGTGAGCGGTTCTGCTGCCATCTTTAGCATTAAACAGGAAATGCCACCTTTCAGTCTATGAGTTGTCTGTGCGAGAGTCATGTTACTCCCTTGGTGTGGGGTTCCTGTTCAGATGGGTTTCTGGTAGTATTTTTATCCACATTAACCTTCATGCTTTTACACGTACTTCTCCTTCCTTGCATACAACATAGATAAGCACCACTGTGTCGAATTGTGTTAACAACAGGAAATGGTGTGTGTGTGTTCATGCTCTCTGTGGGTTTGCATTGATGGTGACTTATTTAAAGGAACAATCTGCAGTTCAAAATATAAAAAAAGTGGCCACCCCCCCTCTGTTTTGGAAAATAGTTGAATGATAGGACTGGAGAAATGTAATCCCTCTCAAATTCATAGATTTAGCGATGGATGCAAGGACTGACTGTCCGTGAGATCACAATTACTACACTGCTCAAAAAAATAAAGGGAACACTTAAACAAAACAATGTAACTCCAAGTCAATCACACTTCTGTGAAATCAAACTGTCCACTTAGGAAGCAACACTGATTGACAATACATTTCACATGCTGTTGTGCAAATGGAATAGACAACAGGTGGAAATTATAGGCAATTAGCAAGACACCCCCAATAAAGGAGTGGTTCTGCAGGTGGTGACCATAGACCCCTTCACAGTTCCTATGCTTCCTGGCTGATGTTTTGGTCACTTTTGAATGCTGGCGGTGCTTTCACTCTAGTGGTAGCATGAGACGGAGTCTATAACCCACACAAGTGGCTCAGGTAGTGCAGCTCATCCAGGATGGCACATCAATGCGAGCTGTGGCAAGAAGGTTTGCTGTGTCTGTCAGCGTAGTGTCCAGAGCATGGAGGCGCTACCAGGAGACAGGCCAGTACATCAGGAGATGTGGAGGAGGCCGTAGGAGGGCAACAACCCAGCAGCAGGACCGCTACCTCCGCCTTTGTGCAAGGAGGAGCAGGAGGAGCACTGCCAGAGCCCTGCAAAATGACCTCCAGCAGGCCACAAATGTGCATCTGTCTGCTCAAACGGTCAGAAACAGACTCCATGAGGGTGGTATGAGGGCTCGACGTCCACAGATGGGGGTTGTGCTTACAGCCCAACACAGTGCAGGACGTTTGGCATTTGTCAGAGAACACCAAGATTGGCAAATTCGCCAACAGACTCTTCACAGATGAAAGCAGGTTCACACTGAGCACGTGACAGACGTGACAGAGTCTGGAGACGCCGTGGAGAATGTTCTGCTGCCTGCAACATCCTCCAGCATGACCGGTTTGGCGGTGGGTCAGTCATGGTGTGGGGTGGCATTTCTTTGGGGGGCCGCACAGCCCCCCATGTGCTCGCCAGAGGTAGCCTGACTGCCATTAGGTACCGAGATGAGATCCTCGGACCCCTTGTGAGACCATATGCTGGTGCGGTTGGCCCTGGGTTCCTCCTAATGCAAGACAATGCTGGACCTCATGTGGATGGAGTGTGTCAGCAGTTCCTGCAAGAGAAAGGCATTGATGCTATGGACTGGCCCGCCCGTTCCCCAGACCTGAATCCAATTGAGCACATCTGGGACATCATGTCTCGCTCCATCCACCAACGCCACATTGCACCACAGACTGTCCAGGAGTTGGCGGATGCTTTAGTCCAGGTCTGGGAAGAGATCCCTCAGGAGACCATCCGCCACCTCATCAGGAGCATGCCCAGGCGTTGTAGGGAGGTCATACAGGCACGTGGAGGCCACACACACTACTGAGCCTCATTTTGACTTGTTTTAAGGACATTACATCAAAGTTGGATCAGCCTGTAGTGTGGTTTTCCACTTTAATTTTGAGTGTGACTCAATCCAGACCTCCATGGGTTGATCAATTTGATTTCCATTGATAATTTTTGTGTGATTTTGTTGTCAGCACATTCAACTATGTAAAGAAAAAAGTATTTAATAAGAATATTTAATTCATTCAGATCTAGGATGTGTTATTTTAGTGTTCCCTTTATTTTTTGAGCAGTGTATAATAATATTTAGCAGACACTCACCAAAGTGACTTAGTCATGTGTGCATACATTTTACATATGGGTGGTCCCAGGAATCGAACCCACTATCCTGGTGTTACAAATGCCATGCTCTACCAACTGAGCCATAAAGATTTGATCAAATATTGAGGCTATATTTATACTTTATATTCTTCAAGAATCAATGGGTATATACTGTTTAGTTTAAAAGTCCAAAAATGTATTGCAGATGGTCTGTTTAACTCCAGTAAAGTAATATACACTGAGTGTACAAAACAGTAGGAACACCTGCTCTTTCCATGACAGACTGACCAGGTGAATCCAGGTGAAAGCTATGACCCCTTATTGAAGTCACTTGTTAAATCCACTTCAATCGGTGTAGAGGAAGGGGAGGAGATGGGTTAAAGAAGGACTTTTAGACCATGGATTATGCCCTGACAACTTGAGGTTGTTTTGAGGGCAGAAAGGGAGGGTGCATCTTGATATTAGGAATGTTTTGTACTCTGTGTATAAATAATACTACCACCTACAGTTCACACAGACAAACACCTCTTCCAGGTGAAAATAATACATTTTGGACTTAACATCAATGGTTCATTTGACCCGTTGTGTTGTGGTTCTAGGAGTATGATATTTGACGAATCAAGTTGCTTTATATCTGTTGTAGGAGGTCCAGAATGGTCGTCTCTTCCGTCTGTTGGCTAAACTGGGCACCATCAACGAGAGGCCAGAGTAAGTACTGTATCACTCTGAAGTAAATGTTTCACATCGACCAATTGACTCTCCCTTCATTTCACACTTCTACAAGCTCTCTTCACTTGTTGGTGTCTAACTTTGTGTCTCTCTGTGTCTCTCTGTGTGTCTCTGTGTGTCTGTGTGTCTCTCTGTGTGTCTCTCTGTCCCAGGTTTCAGAAGGACCGTACGTGGTCGGAAACGGGAGACCGGTACCTGCTGAAACTGTTCAGAGACCACCTGTTCCACCAGGTGACGGAGTCTGGGACCCCCTGGATAGACCTCAGCCACATCGTCTCCTGCCTCAACAAAGTATGCCGCCTGCTTCTCTTCCTGTGTTTCTCTCTTTCTCCCTCGCTCTATCTTTCTGCCTCTCTCTTCTCTGGGTCATTATCACCCTTCTTTCTGTCTTTTACTCAGTGCTCTTTCTCGTCACCCATCCCTCATCCCTTTTCTCATTCTCTTCTCTCATTTCCCTTTCATTCCCTTCTCCCTTGTGCCTTCTCACACACACACACACACACACACACACACACACACACACCCACTCCACTCACCCTCCCTCTTCTGCACTCACTCTCCACTCACTCACTCACGCTCCTCTCACTCACCCTCCCTCTTCTGCACTCACTCTCCACTCACTCACTCACGCTCCTCTCACTCACCCTCCCTCTTCTGCACTCACTCACGCTCCTCTCACTCACCCTCTCTTCCTCCTCACACCCTCCCTCACTCTCCACTCACTCACCCTCTCTCCTCTCCACCCACCCTCCCTCCTCTGCACTCAGCCTCCCTCACACACACTCTTCTCTCCACTCGCCCTCTGTCCTCTCCTCACTGTCCACTCACCCTCCTCTCACCCTCTTCTCCACTCACCCTCCCTCCTCACTCCTCTTCACTCACGCTCCTCTCTCTCCTCTCACCCTCCCCCACTCCACACACTCTTCTCATCACCATCCGTCCTCTCCACTCACCCTCCGTCCTCTCCTCACTCTCCACTCCTCACTCTCCACTCACCATCTGTCCTCTTCACTCTCCACTCACCCTCCGTCCTCTCCTCACTCTCCACTCACCCTCCGTCCTCTCCTCACTCTCCACTCACCCTCCGTCCTCTCCTCACTCTCCACTCACCCTCCGTCCTCTCATCACTCTCCACTCACCCTCCGTCCTCTTCACTCTTCACTCTCCACTCACCCTCCCCCACTCCACACACTCTTCTCCTCACTCTCCACTCACCCTCCGTCCTCTCCTCACTCTCCACTCACCCTCCGTCCTCTCCTCACTCTCCACTCACCCTCCGTCCTCTCCTCACTCTCCACTCCTCACTCTCCACTCCTCACTCTCCACTCACCCTCCGTCCTCTCCTCACTCTCCACTCACCCTCCGTCCTCTCCTCACTCTCCACTCCTCACTCTCTCCTCACTCTCCACTCTAGCAGTACTTATCTCTCTCTGTCTCTCTCTTCTCTCTGTGTAGCTGGACTACCAGTCTAGCAGTACTTATCGCTTTCTGTCTCCCGTCTCTCTGTGTAGCTGGACTACCAGTCTAGGAGTACTTATCGCTCTCTGTCTCTCTCTTCTCTCTGTGTAGCTGGACTACCAGTCTAGCAGTACTTATCTCTCTCTGTCTCTCTCTTCTCTCTGTGTAGCTGGACCACCAGTCTAGCAGTACTTATCGCTTTCTGTCTCCCGTCTCTCTGTGTAGCTGGACTACCAGTCTAGGAGTACTTATCTCTCTCTTCTCTCTGTGTAGCTGGACTACCAGTCTAGGAGTACTTATCTCTCTCTTCTCTCTGTGTAGCTGGACTACCAGTCTAGGAGTACTTATCTCTCTCTTCTCTCTGTGTAGCTGGACTACCAGTCTAGGAGTACTTATCTCTCTCCCTTCTTTCTGTGTAGCTGGACTACCAGTCTAGCAGTACTTATCTCTCTCTGTCTCTGGTCTCTCTGTGTAGCTGGACTACCAGTCTAGCAGTACTTATTTCTCTCCCGTCTCTCTGTGTAGCTGGACAACCAGTCTAGCAGTACTTATATTTCTCTCTTGTCTCTCTGTGTAGCTGGACTAGCAGTCTAGCAGTACTTATTTCTCTGTGTAGCTAGGCTACCAGTCTAGCAGTACTTATTTATCTGTGTAGCTGGACTACCAGTCTAGCGGTACTTATCTCTCTCTGTCTCTGTGTAGCTGGACTACCAGTCTAGCAGTACTTATCTGTCTCTGTCTCTCCGGTCTCTGTTTAGCTGGACTACCAGTCTAGCAGTACTTATCTCTCTCTCTTCTCTCTGTGTAGCTGGACTACCAGTCTAGGAGTACTTATCTCTCTCTCTTCTCTCTGTGTAGCTGGACTACCAGTCTAGGAGTACTTATCTCTCTCTCTTCTCTCTGTGTAGCTGGACTACCAGTCTAGGAGTACTTATCTCTCTCTTCTCTCTGTGTAGCTGGACTACCAGTCTAGGAGTACTTATCTCTCTCTCTTCTCTCTGTGTAGCTGGACTACCAGTCTAGCAGTACTTATCTCTCTCATCTCTCTGTGTAGCTGGACTACCAGTCTAGCCATACTTATCTCTCTCTGTCTCTGGTCTCTCTGTGTAGCTGGACTAGCAGTCTAGCAGTACTTATTTCTCTGTGTAGCTGGACTACCAGTCTAGCAGTACTTATTTCTCTGTGTAGCTGGACTACTAGTCTAGCAGTACTTATCTCTCTCTCTCCCTTCTTTCTGTGTAGCTGGACTACCAGTCTAGCAGTACTTATTTCTCTGTGTAGCTGGACTACCAGTCTAGCAGTACTTATCTGTCTCTCTCCCTTCTTTCTGTGTAGCTGGACTACCAGTCTAGCAGTACTTATCTCTCTCTGTCTCTGGTCTCTCTGTGTAGCTGGACTACCAGTCTAGCAGTACTTATTTCTCTCCCGTCTCTCTGTGTAGCTGGACAACCAGTCTAGCAGTACTTATATTTCTCTCTTGTCTCTCTGTGTAGCTGGACTAGCAGTCTAGCAGTACTTATTTCTCTGTGTAGCTAGGCTACCAGTCTAGCAGTACTTATTTATCTGTGTAGCTGGACTACCAGTCTAGCGGTACTTATCTCTCTCTGTCTCTGTGTAGCTGGACTACCAGTCTAGCAGTACTTATCTGTCTCTGTCTCTCCGGTCTCTGTTTAGCTGGACTACCAGTCTAGCAGTACTTATCTCTGTTTAGCTGGACTACCAGTCTAGCAGTACTTATTTCTCTCTCTAGTCTCTCTGTGTAGCTGGACTACCAGTCTAGCAGTACTTATTTCTCTCTCTTGTCTCTCTGTGTAGCTGGACTACCAGTCTAGCAGTACTTATTTCTCTCTCTTGTCTCTCTGTGTAGCTGGACAACCAGTCTAGCAGTACTTATTTCTCTCTCTTCTCTCTGTGTAGCTGGACTAGCAGTCTAGCAGAACTTATGTCTCTCCCGTTTCTCTGTGTAGCTGGACTACCAGTCTAGCAGGACTTATCTCTCTCTCTCCCATTTCTCTGTGTAGCTGGACGCGGGCGTGCCTGAGAAGATAAACCTGGTATCTCGTGATGAGAAGAGTGTTCTGGTGGTGACCTACTCAGACCTGAAGCGCTGTTTCGACAGTACCTTCCAGGAGTTGCAGCAGGCGGCTGCCACTGGCCCCCTGTAGCGCCCCTGCCGCCCCCCACACACAGGTAGCGGGGTGGGACTGCCTGAACCCTGAACCTGAAAGCACATTATTGCACTACATCGGAGGACCAGGCGCATAGTGATGGCATCATCAGAGGGGGCGGGACTTGCTGGATCAGTCACATACACTGTCTTAGCAACCAGGGTAATTTTTTTGTTGTTTTCCTAAAAACCCAGCAGCTGCCACTACAAATAGTGGACAGAAACGGAAGCTGTGACGATGACAACAAGGATGATGAACACTGCATTATTTTATTTTAGAACTGGGGAACAAAACGGATACTAAAAAAATAAACCAACCACATGGTATTGAACTTTTTCCTGCTTTTTTTCTGTGGAGGATTCACTATTTGACTTTTAATGAATGTGTAAGTGGCCTACGAGATGCACCTCCAGACAGAGCTGAAGTCACAGACACACACCGACACAGACTGAGAACTGAAATCAGGCTTTCTACTGCGTGTCTCTGCTGGAGACCACACCCCTTCATACCAACACATTAAGAGACGGGACAGACCACTGGATGCTTTCTAAGGGGGTGGTCAAAGAACCCATTCATGAAATGGGCCGGTCCAAGTCAGCCTTAGTTGTTGGTTCCCACTCAAAAGGACAACCCACTGAGTTTTGGAGTAGGCTGTGGGTTGGGATGGGGACTCTGTTGAAACAGACCATTGAGGGGTGTGTTGTGTTTGTTAGAGCAGAGTCAGGCAGGCCAGGCAGCCCCTCCTTTATTGCTCAATGATGGACACTATTGTGGAAAATGTTGTGACACAAATTATGAACTCGGGGGATGGAACTGTTTTGTCAGCTCTGGGGTAGAACCCATGGATTGGGCATAACTAGAGAATGGAGCCAGTTCTGCCTCAATTATTTTCTTTGCTGCCCACCCTCCCTCTTTCTCCCTCCCCTGAAGGGTCCCTCTTTCTCCCTCCTGAAGGGTCCCTCCCTCCGTCTTTCTCCCTCTCCTGAAGGGCCCCTCCCTCCGTCTTTCTCCCTCTCCTGAAGGGTCCCTGGTGACCTCTTCATTTGAGAATACGTTATGCTTTTTGTGATGATTCTTTCTAGCTGGTTCTTCTCACTTTACTCTGCTGTTGTGCAGTGATGCATGATGGGACATGGAAGGGACAGTCTTTCTGCCTCAACACAAATGTTTTTCTGTGGACCAATTTGCGGGGGGGGGGCAAGGAACGGGGCAATGGGGCGAAGTGGATTGTAGGAAGGGGTTTTGAATCATTTTAAGAAAATGTCTTTTTTTTATTTGACCTTTTAAGATCATGTGACACAAAACATGCTGGAGACACCGAGCAGCGATGACCAGGAGTCACCTTTCACCTTTGACCCCTTCCGGAGGTCCCCTGGGTTTTTCCCCCTGAAGTGTGCTCTCATTCACACCCTCTCATGGCTTTAAAAATAATGGATTGGCATAAGAGAGATGATGGAAACTCCAAACCATGCTTATACCAATCCAATGCCTTTGAATTCATAATGGGTAGTGAAGGAGTGTACATCAGGGAGAAGGCTAGAGAATTGGTAAGGGGGGTGGGTGGTGGCTGTTGCACTCAGAAGCAAGGATCTATTCAGAAGGGTGAAACATTCAAAGTGTTTTAGAAATGTATTATATAGATCATACCAAGACTTCTAGTCACATGAGAAGGTCTATTCTATACATCACAGTTCTATGTGCAACATTCAACCCTATTGAATAGACCCTCTGGATGGTTTGGAATTCTCTCAGGACAATGGACAGCTGCAGGGGCCCAATGACTGAATGTGTTTGGCCGTCATTGGTCGCCCTTTATCCAGTCAGATCGGTGTGGGCGGGACTCTTAAGTGCGGGGGGATGCTCCTAAGCACAGATCTAGCATCCAGTCTTACCTGAACTACTAGGGGGGTGACAACATATCTGACCCTATGTCAGTTGTTAGGGGCATCTTCTACCTACTCCATGAGGTGAGCTGTGAGTTGGCTATGTTAGAATCATGTACTGTTTCCTGTGACATGATCAAGACCGAAAGCATATTTGGTGAATGTGGTGCTTAGACCCCTATCTTTAAACCAATCTCTTCCACACACCCATACAACACACAGCCATCACTATCCACACACCCATACAACACACAGCCATCACTATCCACACACCCATACAACACACAGCCATCACTCTCCACACACCCATACAACACACAGCCATCACTATCCACACACCCATACAACACACAGCCATCACTCTCCACACACCCATACAACACACAGCCATCACTATCCACACACCCATACAACACACAGCCATCACTATCCACACACCCATACAACACACAGCCATCACTATCCACACACCCATACAACACACAGCCATCACTATCCACACACCCATAAACACACAGCCATCACTATCCACACACCCATACAACACACAGCCATCACTATCCACACACCCATACAACACACAGCCATCACTATCCACACACCCATACAACACACAGCCATCACTATCCACACATGTCAACGTTTATCATATCACCATGATGACACACACTCCAGTAATACTAGCGCTAGTGATGCGCGGGTCAGCTGTTTGTTCACCCGCACCCTAAACAACCCGACTATATGTGAGTGGAAATCTGAGGGCTACATCCAACCCTAACCCGCTAATATAGAAAATGCTCTGTTCCCTTTTCTCTTGAACATTGATGTTTTTCTTCAACATTTCATCAAGTTATTGAATATTTTGGCCTATTGAACAGTAGAACAGTTGTTTTGCTGAAACAAATGTGAAACAATAGCCTAAATTGACACCTTTTGCAAAACACAATGTGAAACAATAAATGGATATATTTTAGGCCGACTGCCTGTGGGCTAATAGCCTCTACCAGCATATGAATTAAATAAAACATCTATTGAAGTGTGTGGGGGGTGTGTGTGTGTATATATTTATTTTTACTATTTTCTATGGCTTAGAAAATAAATACACTATTACACAAAATAAAGTTTAGAAAACCAAAGTAGCCACTGTCCAGTTGATACTATAACGGCCTACTTTCGTCATTCTTTTGCAGCACTGTTGGGAAATAAAATAGCGCCCTGCTAGGTTAGTTGGCACGCGGAGCCTGCAGTTAGGCCCTGAAGCTTAGGTTTACACACTCATTTTTCTAATTAAAGAAAAACCTCAATGTAGCCTATAGATATGAGTTACACAATTAAACATGTACAATTTTTTTTAAATGACCCCCCCCCCCCCCTTCACTTTATTCCACCTGCCACCCACCCTTCATCCACACAATATTTCAGGACCCTAAAACCCTTGCCCTGCGCATATAACCATGGGGATTGCGGGTTATGAGTCAACCCGTGCATCACTAACTATTGCTGCCTCTCTCCCACACACACACACACACCTCTCCCCCACACACACCTCTCTCACACACACACACACCTCTCTCCCCCACACACACACACACCTCTCCCCCCCACACACCCTCTCCCCCCACACACACACACACACCTCTCTCCCCCCACACACACACACACCCTCTCTCCCCCCACACACACACACCTCTCCCCCACACACACACACACACCTCTCTCCCCCACACACACACACACACACACACCTCTCTCCCCCCACACACACACACACACACACACCTCTCTCCCCCACACACACACCTCTCTCCACACACACACACACCTCTCTCCACACACACACACACACACCTCTCTCCCACACACACACACCTCCATCACCATCTTAGTATGTTGTATGCCCCTCTTTGTGTTTGACTAAAATGTTGTAATATTTGTGTGTACAGCAGTATTTTAATAAAGAATACCAAAACATAGTGTGTTTGTCTTCTAGGTTCATGCTGGTGAGAAAATAGGATTGTGTTGTCAGTCAGTTTGCTAAGTGTGGTAACTCTCTTCTTTGCTTAAACATTTGAAATGTTTTGAATACATGCACGTGTCCGTTAGCCACTGAGTTCTTTGCACTATCATGCATGTTCTATAGAACTTCTACACCATAGCTCTGCATAGATTGGAATGGTGGACATTCAGCACCAGTCAAAGTCTGGACACCTACTCATTCAAGAGTTTATTTTCTACATTGTAGATTTAATAGTGAAGATCTCAAACTATGTAATCATTGAATCATGTAGTAACCCAAAAAAGTGTTAAATCAAAATATTTTAGATTATTCAAAGTAGCCACCCTTTTCCTTGATATGACAGCTTTGCACACTTGGTATTCTCTTGACCAGCTTCACCTGGAATGCTTTTCCAACAGTGTTGAAGGAGTTCCCACATATGCTGAGAACTTGTTGGCTGTTTTTCCTTCACTCTGCAGTCTAACTCATCCCAAACCATCTCAATGGGGTTGAGTTTGTGTGATTGTGGAGGACAGGTCAAATCAAATCAAATGTATTTATATAGCCCTTCGTACATCAGCTGATATCTCAAAGTGCTGTACAGAAACCCAGCCTAAAACCCCAAACAGCAAGCAATGCAGGTGTAGAAGCATGGTGGCTAGGAAAAACTCCCTAGAAAGGCCAAAACCTAGGAAGAAACCTAGAGAGGAACCAGGCTATGTGGGGTGGCCAGTCCTCTTCTGGCTGTGCCGGGTGGAGATTATAACAACATGGCCAAGATGTTCAAATGTTCATAAATGACCAGCATGGTCGTATAATAATAAGGCAGAACAGTTGAAACTGGAGTAGCAGCACGGTCAGGTGGACTGGGGACAGCAAGGAGTCATCATGTCAGGTAGTCCTGGGGCATGGTCCTAGGGCTCAGGTCAGTTGAAACTGGAGCAGCAGCACGGCCAGGTGGACTGGGGACAGCAAGGAGTCATCATTTCAGGTAGTCCTGGGGCAGGGTCCTAGGGCTCAGGTCCTCCGAGAGAAAGAAAGAGAGAATGAGAGAATTAGAGAATGCACACTTAGATTCACACAGGACACCGAATAGGACAGGAGAAGTACTCCAGATATAACAAACTGGCCCTAGCCCCCCGACACATAAACTACTGCAGCATAAATACTGGAGGCTGAGACAGGAGGGGTCAGGAGACACTGTGGCCCCATCCGAGGACACCCCCGGACAGGGACAAACAGGAAGGATATAACCCCACCCACTTTGCCAAAGCACAGCCCCCACACCACTAGAGGGACATCTTCAACCACCAACTTACCATCCTGAGACAAGGCTGAGTATAGCCCACAAAGATCTCCGCCATGGCACAACCCAAGGGGGGGGCGCCAACCCAGACAGGTCATCTGATGCAGCACTTCATCACTCTCCTTCTTGGTCAAATAGCCCTTACACAGCCTGGAGGGGTGTTTTCTGTCATCGTCCTGTTGAAAAACAGATGGGATGGTGTATCACTGCAGAATGCTGTGGTAGCCATGCTGGTCGTGTGTCTTGATTTCTAAATAAATCAGCGATGGTGTCGCCAGCAAACCACCCCCAAACAATCACACCTCCTCCTCCGTGCTTCACGGTGGGAACCACACATGCAGAGATCATCTGTTCATCTAGTCTGTGTCTCACAAAGACACGGCGGTTGGAACCAAAAATCTTAAAGTAATGATGGACTGTAATTTCTCTTTGCTTGTTTCGAGCTGTTCTTGCCATAATAGGGACTTATCTTCTGTTTACCACCCCTACCTTTTCCCAACACAACTGATTGGATGAAATGCATTAACAAAAATTAATTCCACAAATAAACTTTTAACAAGGCACACCTGTTAATTTAAATGCGTTCCAGATGACTACCTCATGAAGCTGGTTGAGAGAATGCCAAGAGTGTGCAAAGGGTGGCTATTTATATAAAATATATTTTGATTTGTTTAACACTTTTTGGTTACAACATAATTCCATATGTGTTATTTCATCAGTTTGATGTCTTCACTATTATTCTACAATGTAGAAAATTGTAAAAAAAAAAGAAGGAAAACCTTTGAATGAGATGGGGTGTCCAAACGTTTGACTGCTACTGTACATATATTGATTTAATGATCATTGACCGCAATTGAGCCTATATTTTTCTGCAGCCTTCCTTGACATAATCTCATGAGGTTAACATATTGTAAATAAATAGCTAAAACACTAATCCATAGTTTCCAATTAATACATTTTTCCAGCATACAAGTGTGTAGGAACATCATGGTCATCATCAGGGAATGATGGAGTGATATAGACAGGGAAAAGGGAATGATGGAGTGATATAGACAGGGAAAAGGGAATGATGGAGTGATATAGACAGGGAAAAGGGAATGATGGAGTGATATAGACAGGGAAAAGGGAATGATGGAGTGATATAGACAGGGAAAAGGGAATGATGGAATGATGGAAAAGGGAATGATGGAGTGATAGACAGGGAAAAGGGAATGATGGAGTGATATAGACAGGGAAAATGATGGAATGATGGAATGATGGATATAGACAGGGAAAAGGGAATGATGGAGTGATATAGACAGGGAAAAGGGAATGATGGAGTGATATAGACAGGGAAAAGGGAATGATGGAGTGATATAGACAGGGAAAAGGGAATGATGGAGTGATATAGACAGGGAAAATGGAATGATGGAGTGATATAGACAGGGAAAAGGGAATGATGGAGTGATATAGACAGGGAAAATGGAATGATGGAGACAGGGAAAATGGAATGATGGATAGACAGGGAAAATGGAATGATGGAGTGATATAGACAGGGAAAAGGGAATGATGGAGTGATATAGACAGGGAAAATGGAATGATGGAGTGATATAGACAGGGAAAATGGAATGATGGAGTGATATAGACAGGGAAAAGGAATGATGGAGTGATATAGACAGGGAAAATGGAATGATGGAGTGATATAGACAGGGAAAATGGAATGATGGAGTGATATAGACAGGGAAAATGGAATGATGGAGTGATATAGACAGGGAAAAGGGAATGATGGAGTGATATAGACAGGGAAAAGGGAATGATGGAGTGATATAGACAGGGAAAATGGAATGATGGAGTGATATAGAAAAGGGAAAATGGAATGAATGGGAGTGATATAGACAGGGAAAAGGGAAAATGGAATGATGGATGATGGAGTGATATAGACAGGGAAAATGGAATGATGGAGTGATATAGACAGGGAAAATGGAATGATGGAGTGATATAGACAGGGAAAATGGAATGATGGAGTGATATAGACAGGGAAAATGGAATGATGGTGAGATAAGTGGCAGGGTAAAGGACTGATGGAGTAGTTAGAGGAAGGGGTAAAGGACTGAGAGTAATGTATGACCATATTAGAGAGACCTATTTCCCTCAGATTACACAGATCCACAAAGAATTCGAAAACAAATCCAATTTTGATAAACTCCCATATCTACTGGGTGAAATTCCACAGTTTGCCATCACAGCAGCAAGATTTGTGACCTGTTGCCACGAGAAAAGGGCAACCAGTGAAGAACAGACACCATTGTAAATACAATCCATATTTATGCTTATTTATTTTATCTTGTGTCCTTTACCATTTGTACATTGTATATATATATATATACTATGACATTTGTAATGTCTTTATTGTTTTGAAACTTCTGTATGTGTAATGTTTACTGTTAATTTTTATTGTTTATTTCTCTTTATATATTAACTTTATATATTATCTACCTCACTTGCTTTGGCAATGTTAACACATGTTTCCCATGCCAATAAAGCCCTTGAATTGAATTGAATTGAGAGGGTAAAGGACTGATAGAGTAGTTAGAGGGAGTGGTCAGGCAGGTGTGTTTGTCCTCACGTCAGGGCCAGGCAGGCTCTTTCATGGCAGCTCCTCAAAGGTCCTGAGTGTTGCTGTGCTCCTGGTGTTCATGTAGCTAGAACAGACAAACCACACTATGAAAACATGACCAACTACAACCCATTGGACACTACCTACTGTCTTAGCCCAGACTGGTGAGTCTGTGTGTACACTGAACTGTAGTCCTTCCCATCCTTATCACACACAAACAGCTGGGTGTGTGCATTCATGTGTTTGTTACCTGTTGAGCCCGTGCCTCCAGCAGATCTCCCAGTGATTCCAGTAAGCCAGTGAAGGTGGGATGGGCTGAGGGGTTAGCCTCCCAGCATGGTGCTGTAACTACAGACAAACACACACCAGTTATACTCAAGCCAAGTCTCTCTATGAGGTGAGGAACTCTGCCTCGAGCCACCTGGAAACTGTAGGACATGAGATTCTCCAGGAGAAGAGGACACTTGGAGACACCTGGAGAGAGAAAGAGAGAAAGAAAGAGAGCAAATGATGTGTAGATAAACTTTTTGGCTCGTCTCTCTCTGCTCCTTGAACCCTGAGCTGGTGCTGCTTTCACTGCTGGACACACCAGTCAGTCAGTCAGTCAGTCAGTCAGTCAGTCAGTCAGTCAGTCAGTCAGTCAGTCAGTCAGTCAGTCAGTCAGTCAGTCAGTCAGTCAGTCAGTCAGTCAGTCAGTCAGTCAGTCAGTCAGTCAGTCAGTGAGTGAGTGAGTGAGTGAGTGAGTGAGTGAGTGAGTGAGTGAGTGAGTGAGTGAGTGAGTGAGTGAGTGAGTGAGTGAGTGAGCGAGCTGTGATTAGTGTGTTTTGGTAGTGCTAGTAGTCAATATAGAGTGATAGTTGACTTAAGGTTCTAATGCAGTGTTATCCCACTGATTGAATTAATGTTGTTTCCACGTCATTTCAACCCCAGAAATCTATGTGATGACGTTGAATCAACGTGGAAAACTGATTGGATTTGTAAAAAGTCAGCAACATACGGCCATTTGTTGTCTTTTCTCCCAATGTTTAACCAAATCCAATGACATGGTGATATTTGGTTGTTGATTTCATGATGAATTCACATCAGTTGACAACTCAACCAAATGTAAATCAAGCATAGTGTGTTTAGTGGTGTAAACTGGAGTTCAGTGTGTACAGATATGGAACTGAGCTGATTCTAAAAACACGCACTGTGAGTGTTTACATGAATCATAGAGAACTAGATACTCAGAACTACAGATTTGAGGATAATGTCACTCTTGCTCTTATTACAGATAATACCACAGAACATAAATTGATTGCAGAAGTGAGTCTATGTGTTTGCGTGCTTGAGGTTAATTTTGTAGATCCATAAGAGGAAATAAGAGTTAGGTCTGTTAGTGTTTCACTGACACCTTCTTGATGCACTTCACAGCATAGACATAGTCACTGAGTATTCAAAACATTAAGAACACCTGCTCTTTCCATGACATAGAAGGACCACATGAATAAAAATCCAAATCCAATTTTATTTGTCACATGCACATGTTCCATTATTAAGTGGCCAGTGATTTCAAGTCTATGTATATAGTGCAGCAGCATCTAAGGTGCAGGGCTACATAACTTGGTAGAAGCTGCCTAGTGGTGGCTATTTAACAGTCTGATGGCCTTGAGATAGAAGCTGTTTTTCAGTCTCTCGGTCCCAGCTTTGATGCACCTGTACTGACCTTGCCTAATGGATGATAGCGGGGTGAACAGGTAGTGGCTCGGTTGGTTGTTGTCCTTGATCTTTTAGGCCTTCCTGTGACATCGGGTGCTGTAGGTGTCCTGAAGGGCAGGTAGTTTGCCCCGGTGATGCGTTGGGCAGACCGCACCACCCTCTGGAGAGCCCTGCAGTTGTGGGCGATGCCGTTGCCTTACCAGGCTGTGATACAGACCGATAGGATGCTCTAAATTGTGCATCTGTAAAAGTTTGTGAGGGTTTTAGGTGCCAAGACAAATTTCTTCAGTCTCCTGAGGTTGAAGAGGCACTGTTGTGCCTTCTTCACCACACTGTCTGTGTGGTGAGTGTACACTGAGTGTACAAAACATTAGGAACACCTGCTCTTTCCATTACAAACTGACCAGGTGAATCCAGCTGAAAGCTATGACCCCTTATTGATATCACTTGTTAAATCCACTTCAATCAGTGTACATGAAGGGGAGGAGACAGGTTAAAGAATGGCGCCGGAAGTGGATTTATTTGTAACCAATTTGGCATATAATGAGTAGCAACCGTATTTTACGGCAAAAAAAGAGCTTCTGGATATAAGGACATCGATCACTCACCTTCGGATTAGACAAAGAGCTTTTGGATATCAGGACATCGATCACTCACCTTCGGATTAGACAAAGAGCTCCTGGATATCAGGACATCGATCACTCACCTTCGGATTAGACAAAGAGCTTCTGGATATCAGGACATCTATCACTCACCTTCGGATTAGACAAAGAGTTTTTGGATATCAGGACATCGATCACTCACCTTCGGATTAGACAAAGATTTTTTCTACAACAAGTACGATGCACAAGACATTCTCCAAACACCCCACAGGGCCGACATCCCCATTATTTGTAAGAGGAAGTGACGTAGGTACAGAGGACAAAGAGCCGGATGCCTGGTCAGGACCCGGAGAAGGCGACTGGGAAAGCTGCCGTACCGTCAATACTACTCGCCAAAGTGCAATCATCGGACAAGTTACTAGACAAGGTACGATCACGAATATCCTACCAATAGGACATCAAAAACTGTAATATCCTATGTTTCATGGAATCGTGGCTGAATGACGACATGGATATTCAGCTAGCGGGATATATGCTGCACCAACAAGATAGAACAGCACACTCCGGTAAAACGAGGGGGGTGGTCTGTGCATATTTGTAAACAACAGCTGGTGCAGGAAATCTAAGGAATTCTCTAGATTTTGCTCACCTGAAGTAGAGTATATTATGATAAATTGCAGGCCACGCTACTTGCCTTTGAGAGTTTTCAGCTATACTTTTTGTGGCTGTTTATTTACCAGCACAGACAGATGCTGGCACTAAGACCGCACTCAGTCAGCTGCATAAGGAAATAAGCAACACCATAGTACCCTCAAAGCTCATCACTAAGCTAAGGATCCTGGGACTAAACACCTCCCTCTGCAACTGGATCCTGGACTTCCTGACGGGCCGCCCCCAGGTAGGTAGGTAGCAACACATCTGATCCTCACCCACGACTGCGTGGCCATGCACGCCTCCAAACTCAGTCATCAAGTTTGCAGACGACACTACAGTGGTAGGCTTGATTACCAACGATGACGAGCCTACAGGGAGGAGGTGAGGGCCCTTGGAGTGTGGTGTCAGGAAAATAACCTTACACTCCACGTCAACAAAACAAAGGAGATGATCGTGGACTTCAGCAAACAGCAGAGGGAGCACCCCCCTATCCACATCGACGGGACAGTAGTGGAGAGGGTAGTAAGTTTTATGTTCCTCGGCGTACTCATCACGGACAAACTGAATTGCTCCACCCACACAGGTAGTGAGGAGAAGAAGACGCAGCAGTGCCTCTTCAACCTCAGGAGGCTGAAGAAATTAGTCTCGTCACCAAAAGCACTCTTTCACTTTTACAGATGCACAATCGAGAGCATCCTGTCGGGCTGTATCACCGCCTGTTACGGCAACTGCTCCGCCCACAACCGTAAGGCTCTCCAGAGGGTAGTGAGGTCGGCACAATGCATCACCGAGGGCAAACTACCTGCTCTCCAGGACACCTACACCACCCGATGTTACAGGAAGGCCATAAAGATCATCAAGGACAACAACCACCTGAGCCACTGCCTGTTCACCCCGCTATCATCCAGAAGGCGAGGTCAGTTCAGGTGCATCAAAGCAGGGACCGAGAGACTGAAAAACAGCATCTATCTCAAGGCCATCAGACTGTTAAACAGCCACCACTAAAATTGAGTGGCTGCTGCCAACATACTGACTCAACTCCAGCCACTTTAATATTGGAAAAGTTGATGTAAAAAATGTATCACTAGCCACTTTAAACAATGCCACTTAATATAATGTTTACATACTCTACATTACTCATCTCATATGTATATACTGTACTCGATACCATCTACTGCATCTTGCCTATGCCGTTCTGTACCATCACTCATTCATATATCTTTATGTACATATTCTTCATCCCTTTACACTTGTGTGTATAAGGTAGTTGTTGTGAAATTGTTAGGTTAAATTACTCGTTGGTTATTACTGAATTGTCGGAACTAGAAGCACAAGCATTTTGCTACACTCGCATTAACATCTGCGAACCATGTGTATTTGACAAATAAGATTTGATTTGATTTGATATGATAGTAGGTGCCAGGCGTACCGGTTTGTGTCAAGCACTGCAATGCTGATGTTTTTTCACACTCAACAGTTTCCCGTGTGTATCAAGAAAGGTCCACCACCCAAAGGCCATTCAGCCAATTTGACACAACTTTGGGAAGCATTGGAAACAACAACGGTCAGCATCCCTGTGTAGCGTATTTGACACCCTGTTCGGGCCATTCCCCGATCATTTGAGGCTGTTCTGAGGGCAAAAGGGTGGGGGTGGGGAGGGGGAGGCGCAACTCAATATTAGGAAGGTGTTCCTAATTTTTGGTGTACTCAGTGTAGACAGGATGTCTTATCAATGGAGACCTGTGTTTCCAAGTGTTTCCCCTATATTCATGCAAAATGGTTGCCTACTTTGGTTCAATGACTGGAAGTCTATGGCACTGCTAGCATGTCATTGCGCTAACGCTAGTAGCAATGTCATTACCCTTTCCACCACTGCTGAAAAAAATCATAGGGGAAACACTGATTTACCCAAAGCCCTGTGCAACTGAGTCTTGGACTTCCTGATGGTGATGAAGGTAGGCAACATTACCTCCTCCACACTGATAACATTACCTCCTCCACACTGATAACATTACCTCCTCCACACTGATAACATTACCTCCTCCACACTGATAACATTACCTCCTCGACATTGATTTTACAACACAGGGGCCCCACAAGGGTGCATCCGCAGTTCCTGCCTATACTCCCGGTATACCTACGATAGCGTAGCCTCACACAGTTCCTGCCTATACTCCCTGTATACCTACGATAGCGTAGCCTCACACAGTTCCTGCCTATACTCCCGGTATACCTACGATAGCGTAGCCTCACACAGTTCCTGCCTATACTCCCTGTATACCTACGATAGCGTAGCCTCACACAGTTCCTGCCTATACTCCCGGTATACCTACGATAGCGTAGCCTCACACAGTTCCTGCCTATACTCCCTGTATACCTACGATAGCGTAGCCTCACACAGTTCCTGCCTATACTCCCTGTATACCTACGATAGCGTAGCCTCACACAGTTCCTGCCTATACTCCCGGTATACCTACGATAGCGTAGCCTCACACAGTTCCTGCCTATACTCCCGGTATACCTACGATAGCGTAGCCTCACACAGTTCCTGCCTATACTCCCGGTATACCTACGATAGCGTAGCGTCACACAGTTCCTGCCTATACTCCCGGTATACCTACGATAGCGTAGCCTCACACAGTTCCTGCCTATACTCCCGGTATACCTACGATAGCGTAGCGTCACACAGTTCCTGCCTATACTCCCTGTATACCTACGATAGCGTAGCCTCACACAGTTCCTGCCTATACTCCCTGTATACCTACGATAGCGTAGCCTCACACAGTTCCTGCCTATACTCCCTGTATACCTACGATAGCGTAGCCTCACACAGTTCCTGCCTATACTCCCTGTATACCTACGATAGCGTAGCCTCACACAGTTCCTGCCTATACTCCCTGTATACCTACGATATCGTAGCCTCACACAGTTCCTGCCTATACTCCCTGTATACCTACGATAGCGTAGCCTCACACAGTTCCTGCCTATACTCCCTGTATACCTACGATAGCGTAGCCTCAGACAGTTCCTGCCTATACTCCCTGTATACCTACGATAGCGTAGCCTCACACAGTTCCTGCCTATACTCCCTGTATACCTACGATAGCGTAGCCTCACACAGTTCCTGCCTATACTCCCTGTATACCTACGATAGCGTAGCCTCACACAGTTCCTGCCTATACTCCCGGTATACCTACGATAGCGTAGCCTCACACAGTTCCTGCCTATACTCCCTGTATACCTACGATAGCGTAGCCTCACACAGTTCCTGCCTATACTCCTGGTATACCTACGATAGCGTAGCCTCACACAGTTCCTGCCTATACTCCCGGTATACCTACGATAGCGTAGCCTCACACAGTTCCTGCCTATACTCCCGGTATACCTACGATAGCGTAGCCTCACACAGTTCCTGCCTATACTCCCTGTATACCTACGATAGCGTAGCCTCACACAGTTCCTGCCTATACTCCCGGTATACCTACGATAGCATAGCCTCACACAGTTCCTGCCTATACTCCCTGTATACCTACGATAGCGTAGCCTCACACAGTTCCTGCCTATACTCCCGGTATACCTACGATAGCGTAGCCTCACACAGTTCCTGCCTACACTCCCTGTATACCTACGATAGCGTAGCCTCACACAGTTCCTGCCTATACTCCCTGTATACCTACGATAGCGTAGCCTCACACAGTTCCTGCCTATACTCCCGGTATACCTACGATAGCGTAGCCTCACACAGTTCCTGCCTATACTCCCTGTATACCTACGATAGCGTAGCCTCACACAGTTCCTGCCTATACTCCCGGTATACCTACGATAGCGTAGCCTCACACAGTTCCTGCCTATACTCCCGGTATACCTACGATAGCGTAGCCTCACACAGTTCCTGCCTATACTCCCGGTATACCTACGATAGCGTAGCCTCACACAGTTCCTGCCTATACTCCCTGTATACCTACGATAGCGTAGCCTCACACAGTTCCTGCCTATACTCCCTGTATACCTACGATAGCGTAGCCTCACACAGTTCCAACTACATCATCAAATTCGCTAAACGACACGACAGTATTAGGCCTGATTACCAACAACGACGAGACGGCCTACACGGAGGAGGTAGGCACTATGATAGTGTGGTGGCAGGTAAACAACCTCTCCCTCAATGTCAGAAAAACAAAGGAGCTGATTGTGGACTTCAGGAGGGACCAGGCTGGACACGCCCTGAACCTCATCAATGGGGCCACCGTGGAGACGGTCAAAAACATAATCAGAGTACACATCTCTGAGGAGCTCAGATGGTCAAACCACACAGACACCGCCGTGAAGATGGCTCGACAGTGACTGTTCAACCTCAGAATGCTGAAGAAATTTGGCCTGTCCCCGAGGGGATACTGCCGGGCTGCATCACATCCTGGTACGGCAACTCCAGCACCCCGGACCGCAAGGCACTACAGACAGTGGTACGCTCAGCCCAACGCACCATTAGGTGCACACTGCTTGCCCTCCAGGACACCATTAGGTGCACACTGCTTGCCCTCCAGGACACCATTAGGTGCACACTGCTTGCCCTCCAGGACACCATTAGGTGCACACTGCTGGCCCTCCAGGACACCATTAGGTGCACACTGCTTGCCCTCCAGGACACCATTAGGTGCACACTGCTGGCCCTCCAGGACACCATTAGGTGCACACTGCTTGCCCTCCAGGACACCATTAGGTGCACACTGCTTGCCCTCCAGGACACCATTAGGTGCACACTGCTGGCCCTCCAGGACACCATTAGGTGCACACTGCTTGCCCTCCAGGACACCATTAGGTGCACACTGCTGGCCCTCCAGGACACCATTAGGTGCACACTGCTGGCCCTCCAGGACACCATTAGGTGCACACTGCTGGCCCTCCAGGACACCATTAGGTGCACACTGCTTGCCCTCCAGGACACCATTAGGTGCACACTGCTTGCCCTCCAGGACACCATTAGGTGCACACTGCTTGCCCTCCAGGACACCATTAGGTGCACACTGCTTGCCCTCCAGGACACCATTAGGTGCACACTGCTTGCCCTCCAGGACACCATTAGGTGCACACTGCTTGCCCTCCAGGACACCATTAGGTGCACACTGCTTGCCCTCCAGGACACCATTAGGTGCACACTGCTTGCCCTCCAGGACACCTACAACACCAGGTGTCGCAGGAAGGCCAGGAAGATCATCAGGGAACCCCAAGGCAGGGCCTCTGATGGTCATAGTGGAGTACTGTAGGCACGGAAACCTCTCCACCTACCTGAAAAGCAAGAGAGACGTGTTCCTGCTCAACAGTGTGTTGAGACAGACAGGCAGGCAGCCAGACGGATACTCACAGCCTTTTCTTACAGACCTCTAGATTATTAGATTCAATTAGAGAGTTTAATAGTCACATGTACAGGGTTGCAGATGTAATTACAGGGTACAGTGACACTCTTGAGCACCAACATGCAGGGGAAAGTGAAATAAACAATACAAATTATACAAATAGATAAGGATAAAAATAGAAATAACAATACGTGGCAACAATAAATGCCCATTGGGGTGGGGGCAGGGTAAATGTCTGTTGGGGGTGGGGGCAGGGTAAATGTCTGTTGGGGGTGGGGGCAGGGTAAATGTCTGTTGGGGGTGGGGGCAGGGTAAATATCTGTTGGGGGTGGGGGCAGGGTAAATGTCTGTTGGGGGTGGGGGCAGGGTAAATGTCTGTTGGGGGGTGGGGGCAGGGTAAATGTCTGTTGGGGGGTGGGGGCAGGGTAAATGTCTGTTGGGGGGTGGGGGCAGGGTAAATGTCTGTTGGGGGTGGGGGCAGGGTAAATGTCTGTTGGGGGTGGGGGCAGGGTAAATGTCTGTTGGGGGTGGGGGCAGGGTAAATGTCTGTTGGGGGTGGGGGTGGGAAATGTCCATATGGGGAGCAGCGGGGGGCAGGTAGTTGACTAGTGGTGGCAGTTCAGAAGCCTGATGGTCTGGGGGCAGAAGCTATTGGCCCGTCTTACAGTTTTTGCCATGTTGCTCCTATACTGCCCGCGTCTGAGTGATGGAAAAGGGCCAATAGCAACAATCCATGGTTCGGGTGACTGGGCCTTGGTGCAGGCTCACAGCAGCTTGACCACATTCATCAGAGCCTTGTGCTCACTGTGAGTAGCCCCCTCTGGTGGACAGCAGTCAGGACAACACATTATAAATACAGCACATGCCTCAGTCATTATGGTAGTAAAGTACAGTCATGTTATATTCTATTCACTTTTGTATTACTCTACTCTATTCTGAACGGCCCTCATTTGTTCTTAGATATCATGACTGAGGTATAATGAACATAAGGAAGCATGCACCTTTAATAATGAACATAAGAAGCAGGTACCTTCATGAACATAAGGAAGCATGTACCTTTATGAACATAAGGAAGCATGTACCTTTATGAACACAAGGAATCAGGTACCTTTATGAACATAAGGAAGCATGTACCTTTATGAACACAAGGAAGCAGGTACCTTTATGAACACAAGGAAGCAGGTACCTTTATGAACATAAGGAAGCAGGTACCTTTATGAACATAAGGAAGCAGGTACCTTTATGAACATAAGGAAGCAGGTACCTTTATGAACATAAGGAAGCAGGTACCTTTATGAACATAAGGAAGCATGTACCTTTATGAACACAAGGAAGCATGTACCTTTATGAACACAAGGAAGCAGGTACCTTTATGAACACAAGGAATCAGGTACCTTTATGAACATAAGGAAGCATGTACCTTTATGAACACAAGGAAGCAGGTACCTTTATGAACACAAGGAAGCAGGTACCTTTATGAACATAAGGAAGCAGGTACCTTTATGAACATAAGGAAGCAGGTACCTTTATGAACATAAGGAAGCATGTACCTTTATGAACACAAGGAAGCAGGTACCTTTATGAACACAAGGAAGCAGGTACCTTTATGAACATAAGGAAGCAGGTACCTTTATGAACATAAGGAAGCAGGTACCTTTATGAACATAAGAAAGCAGGTACCTTTATGAACATAAGGAAGCAGGTACCTGTATGAACATAAGGAAGCAGGTACCTTTATGAACATAATGAAGCAGGTACCTTTATGAACATAAGAAGCAGGTACCTTTATGAACATAAGGAAGCAGGTACCTTTGAGCATCTTGACAGCCAGAGTTCCGCAGCCTGTAGAGTTGTAGATGCCAAAGGCAGACACCTGCATGACCTTCCCAAAGGACTCATGGTCCAGAGGTTCCTCTGGAAGGACACAGAGACAGAATCAGAACACAATCTCCTTAGCTATTTGTTTCTCAAATGGTGGGTTGGAACCTAAAAGTGTGTCGTGGTTTAACACTGGGCGGTGGCAGTCTGTCAGAGTCAATGTTTTGTTAAATCTTTACGGTCATGAGAAAGTTCAGAAGGCTTTAGGTGGGAACCACCTAGATGTTATAAAGTTAAGTTGAAATTCAACAAGACTTTATTAAAACTACATTATCTGTATATCCAACAAGCCCAATGAGTCAATGAACTCAGATCACACCCAAGCCAGACCTGATTACTTACAGTAAACACAGCTCCCACCCTGGCACAACACAGATAATGCTGATTACATGGGACACTCCTAGTCATCTCTGAGGCAGATGAGAAAGTGATCTTATCTATTTTCAATCTTACAGTTTTTCTCAGTCGCTTTGGTGCATTTTTCACATCATTCCTAACATGTGCAAAATAATAAGTGCATTTCTCAGAACAATTTGTACAAACTGCAATATACAATAGATATGTTTCTAAAGCTAGTCAGTCACTAAAAATCCTTAGTACATCTCTCAAAAGTAAATATTCATGCCAATGATCATGTCAGGGTCATCAGAATGATAAGTCATTCAGTCATTGTTCACGAACAAGGTCGTCAAAATGTTTAGGCATGTTGTCAATGTAACTGTGTACTTTGACAGTATTACCTGATGTAAACTTAGGCTACAGTTCGGATGACCGTTACTGTATTGAAAATGCACAAGGCTGCACTTCTATGGCATATATCAATTTCAACAGTACCATTTACATATTACTGTATGTGGGGTATTGATGGAAAGAGACTGGACAACCCAAGGGGCACAAAGGAAAAAAAACTAAATTAGAAAGAAACACAGGAAACCACCCCTAAGGCACAACTTTGCCCGCAGCACTGTTGTGCTGCCTCTACACATCCAGACGTTCCTGTCTGTCGGCCCACATATTCTCATCCACATCACACAGGATATTTTCCCTTCCAATGCAACGTGGAAAGAATCTTTTGGAATGCCTTATCCATCCTCTGCAGGCGTCTACTGTGATGTCCTCACATGCTGCATCCATTGCAGCCAGCAGGGTCATCTGTGTGTGTGGCTGACGATCGTACACCTTCCACCTCCATGCTGAAAATAACTCCCCAATTGGGTTAAGGAATGGTGAATAAGGTGGGAGGAATTCTATGAGCATCCTCGGGTGGGTCACAAACCATTGCCTTATGATGTTTGATCGATGGAAACTCACATTATCACAAATGACCACATACTTTGGCAAATCCTCTCTAAACAGACCCCTCTCATCATCAGAGATGAGAGCCCTGTAGAGAGTCTCTAAAAAGTTGAGTAGATGCTGGGTGTTGTATGGCTCTATAAGGGGGATATGGGTTAGGACACCATGCTCCGAAATAGCAGCACACATGGTGATATTTCCTCCCCGTTGGCCTGGCAAATCCACAGTAGCTCTGTGACCGATGCTATTCTGACCCCGCCTTCTGCATTTGGTCAGGTTGAAGCCAGCCTCATCCACGTATACAAAGTTGTGAGAGGGTTCACTTGATTCCAACTCCATTATACGCTATATCCCAGAACACACAGTTGAATTTGTTTTGGTAAGGAAGAGTGACAAAATGTACATATATTGCATGTTCCTTCCACAGCAATGGAAATGTGTGCAGTTTATGCTTACTGTACTATGTATCACTATAAAATGTTGCTGTAAAGTAGTTACATATGTTTTACCTGTACATACTGGTACCGTAGCTCCTTAACTCTGTCCTCATTCCTTTGGAATGGTACACGGTACAGCTGTTTCATACTCATCTGGTTTCTATGCAGCACCCTGTCGATGGTTGAGATGCTAACCGTATGGATGTTTTCAAAGACATCGTTGTCTTCTATAATGGTCCTTTGTATTTCCCTGAGTCTCATGGCATTGTTTGCTCGGACCATGGTGCAAATAGCCTCCTCCTGTTGAGGTGTGAAAAGGTGTCCTCTGCCACCGGTTTGAGGTAATCTTGCAGTCCTATGTGGGGAAAAATGCAGTGATGCATCGCACACTTTCACATAGACAAAAACTATGCGAACACACATTTTACTGTAAAACATACAGGTGGGTGCATGTAAGGTGCAGTATGTATCTGTATAGAGTATATTTCTGTCTGCTGTGAAATACAAGTGGACTACTGTAATATGAAGCATTGTAGGAAGTATACAGTATACTGCTCATATACAGTAACAATGCACTGTACATTGATGGACATACCTATTCTCTCTCCGAAACGTTTGAACTATTGAGGACACGGTTGATCTCCCAATATTAGGCTGCACCCTTCGACCCGCCTCAGCCATTGTAAGGCCATGATTGACAACATGGTCTACAATAGTGGCCCTTATGTCATCAGATATGCGCCTACGTCCTCTTCTGCCTCTTCCCCTGTTTTGCCTTCCACCACGCATCCCTGTTCCTCTTCTTCCTCCTCTTGGCTGTTGACCCTGTTCGTTTCCTGGTCCATCCATTATTGGAAAATTGCAACTCTGTGTTGTGGTCGGTCTATATATGCTTGGCAATTGATTCTTCATGAGATGCACCTTTGAGCAATTTAGACAACTGGTTGATTGTTGGTTGAACTAACACTTTACATTCCTTCATGAGTGAGGGTCAAATTCACGTTTTTGTACAAAAGGTCTAATAGAAATGTGTAAAACTATGCTTGACAGTTTATGACAAATAGTTCAACAATTTTGCATGTAATGGCTTATGCAAGGAACTAATGCCTAGATGTTTTGAGGGGTAAGACTATTCAACAGAGAACCATCTACAATATTTTGATCAACATGACATGAGCAATTGATAATGTGGAAAAAAGCTGACACTTGTACATTATCAATTGCAATTTGTTCAAAGGAATAAGAAATTGCTTTAATAATGTGCACAAGTGACTAGATGATTTGGAATTTGTACAAGTAGTATCAAGAATTGCACTTTTGATCTAAGAAATGCACCAAAGTGACTGAGAAAAACTGTAATCATCTCCTCTTTCCAGAAGAGAGTGACCACCAGACAGGTACAGGTGAGAGTAAGGATCTCCAGAGACAGGCCCTCTGACGAGTCTACACACAGACAGAAAGAGAGAGAGGGAGAGAGAGAGAAAGAGAGAGAGAGAGACAGACAGAAAGATAGTGAGAGAAAGAGAGAGAAAGAGAGAGAGAAAGTGAGAGAGAAAGAGAGAGAGAGAGAAAGAGAGAGAGAGAGAGAGAGAGAGAGACAGAAAGATAGTGAAAGAAAGAGAGAGAGAGAAAGTGAGAGAGAGAAAGTGAGAGAGAAAGAGAGAGATAAAGAGAGAGAGAGAAAGTGAGAGAGAGAGAGAGAGAGAGAGAGAGAGAGAGAGGGAAAGTGTGTGTGAGAGAGAGAGAGGGAAAGTGTGTGAGAGAGAGAGAGAGAGAGAGAGAGAGAGAGAGAGAGAGAGAGAGAGAGAGAGAGGGGATAGCCCAAGTTTACAGGGCAGCCAGGAGTGTTTCTGAAGATATAGAAATAGCCTCAGTTGACAGGGCAGCAGAGTGGGGCTTCTGAAGATATAGAAATAGCCTCAGTTGACAGGGCAGCAGAGTGAGGCTTCTGAAGATATAGAAATAGCCTCAGTTGACAGGGCAGCAGAGTAGGGCTTCTGAAGATATAGAAATAGCCTCAGTTGACAGGGCAGCAGAGTAGGGCTTCTGAAGATATAGAAATAGCCTCAGTTGACGGGGCAGCAGAGTAGGGCTTCTGAAGATATAGAAATAGCCTCAGTTGACAGGGCAGCAGAGTGGGGCTTCTGAAGATATAGAAATAGCCTCAGTTGACGGGGCAGCAGAGTAGGGCTTCTGAAGATATAGAAATAGCCTCAGTTGACAGGGCAGCAGAGTGGGGCTTCTGAAGATATAGAAATAGCCTCAGTTGACAGGGCAGCAGAGTGGGGCTTATGAAGATATAGAAATAGCCTCAGTTGACAGGGCAGCAGAGTGGGGCTTATGAAGATATAGAAATAGCCTCAGTTGACGGGGCAGCAGAGTGAGGCTTCTGAAGATATAGAAATAGCCTCAGTTGACAGGGCAGCAGAGTAGGGCTTATGAAGATATAGAAATAGCCTCAGTTGACAGGGCAGCAGAGTGGGGCTTATGAAGATATAGAAATAGCCTCAGTTGATGGGGCAGCAGAGTGAGGCTTCTGAAGATATAGAAATAGCCTCAGTTGACAGGGCAGCAGAGTAGGGCTTCTGAAGATATAGAAATAGCCTCAGTTGACAGGGCAGCAGAGTAGGGCTTATGAAGATATAGAAATAGCCTCAGTTGACATGGCAGCAGAGTAGGGCTTATGAAGATATAGAAATAGCCTCAGTTGACAGGGCAGCAGAGTGGGGCTTATGAAGATATAGAAATAGCCTCAGTTGACGGGGCAGCAGAGTGGGGCTTATGAAGATATAGAAATAGCCTCAGTTGACAGGGCAGCAGAGTGGGGCTTATGAAGATATAGAAATAGCCTCAGTTGACGGGGCAGCAGAGTGGGGCTTATGAAGATATAGAAATAGCCTCAGTTGACGGGGCAGCAGAGTGAGGCTTCTGAAGATATAGAAATAGCCTCAGTTGACAGGGCAGCAGAGTAGGGCTTCTGAAGATATAGAAATAGCCTCAGTTGACAGGGCAGCAGAGTAGGGCTTCTGAAGATATAGAAATAGCCTCAGTTGACAGGGCAGCAGAGTAGGGCTTCTGAAGATATAGAAATAGCCTCAGTTGACAGGGCAGCAGAGTAGGGCTTATGAAGATATAGAAATAGCCTCAGTTGACGGGGCAGCAGAGTGGGGCTTCTGAAGATATAGAAATAGCCTCAGTTGACAGGGCAGCAGAGTAGGGCTTATGAAGATATATAAATAGCCTCAGTTGACAGGGCAGCAGAGTAGGGCTTATGAAGATATAGAAATAGCCTCAGTTGACAGGGCAGCAGAGTAGGGCTTCTGAAGATATAGAAATAGCCTCAGTTGACAGGGCAGCAGAGTAGGGCTTCTGAAGATATAGAAATAGCCTCAGTTGACAGGGCAGCAGAGTAGGGCTTATGAAGATATAGAAATAGCCTCAGTTGACGGGGCAGCAGAGTGGGGCTTCTGAAGATATAGAAATAGCCTCAGTTGACAGGGCAGCAGAGTAGGGCTTATGAAGATATATAAATAGCCTCAGTTGACAGGGCAGCAGAGTAGGGCTTATGAAGATATAGAAATAGCCTCAGTTGACAGGGCAGCAGAGTGGGGCTTCTGAAGATATAGAAATAGCCTCAGTTGACGGGGCAGCAGAGTGGGGCTTCTGAAGATATAGAAATAGCCTCAGTTGACAGGGCAGCAGAGTGGGGCTTATGAAGATATAGAAATAGCCTCAGTTGACGGGGCAGCAGAGTGGGGCTTATGAAGATATAGAAATAGCCTCAGTTGACGGGGCAGCAGAGTGGGGCTTCTGAAGATATAGAAATAGCCTCAGTTGACAGGGCAGCAGAGTGGGGCTTATGAAGATATAGAAATAGCCTCAGTTGACAGGGCAGCAGAGTGGGGCGCTTCCGAAAGGAAATCAAAAAGGGAGACAGCTTCCTTCCTGACTTATCAGAACACAACAACACTCAGCCACTCCTCTCCATGGTCAGGCTAGGGAGCATCCGCTGCTGCTGCCCAGGGAAGAGCCCTCCAAACGGGGCGTGATGACACAGACGACTAGCCTATACTGGAAAGGGAGGGGCCAAGGCTCTCTAAATGAGGAACAGAACTGTGATATAAACCTTCAAAATGTGTTCTGGGAAAATCTATCAAGACTAAGACCAAGTAAACAGTATGCAGCATTGTCTTCATACTGTATCTTGTTATAATAAATTAGTGCAATATGCATACATTTAATAATCTAATGGTAGGTATCACAACAATGTGTCCACAGACATAGAAATGCCCTTATATGGAAGAAACACATCTTGGGTGGTTATAGAAAGAGAGAAGAGAGAGAGTTTAATGTATTCCAGAGTTACTATTGGTTAGTGGATCCTTACTGTGAACCCAGATGTAGGTGGAGCCCACAGCAGAGCCTCTCTCATTGGTGGCCTGGCTGGTGTACAGACCCTGTTCCTTCACTGTGATTCGGTCAATGTGGAGGGTCCTGCTCATGAGAAACAGAACATGTCACGGTCATTTTACAACACTAACTTCAGAGGTCAATCTCTATAGTCTGAAGAGGATTCCATCTCCTTTTCATTCAGGCAGTACAGATGAAGAGGATTCAGAAGGAACCCAACCTCCACTGAATAGTAAAAAGCCCTGTGTATCTTACCTGAGCACTGTGTATCTTACCTGAGCACTGTGTATCTTACCTGAGCACTATGTATCTTACCTGAGCACTGTGTATCTTACCTGAGTCCTGCAGAAGAGAGTGTTGGTCCTTGTACCATGTGATGAGGGGGTGTGGCACACGCCGTGGGCGAGGCAGCTGAGTGTCACTGAACCACTGGCAGAGTCTGTAACAGCACTGGAGTCTTCAGTACTGTAGGGGAACACACACAATGAGTGTGTGTGTGTGTGTGTGTGTGTGTGTTTATGTGGAGGTGTGTGTGTGTGTGTGTGAGTGAGTGAGTGAGTGTGAAGGTGTGGAGGTGTGTGTGCGTGTGTGTGTTGTTAATAACCCAATGGCCAAGGTCCAATGAGAAAAGAGGTCATCACTGCACCACATTCATAAGTCATACAGTAGTCCTCTGAATAGATCATACAGTAGTCCTCTGAATAGGTCATACAGTA
>NC_088417.1:18272277-18354777 GCF_034236695.1 Oncorhynchus nerka | reverse complement strand
AGCACACAGACACACGGTAAGCACACAGACGCACACACAGACACATTGTAAGCACACAGACACACACACAGACATATGGTAAGCACACAGACACATGGTAAGCACACAGACACGCACACAGACACACGGTAAGCACACAGACACATTGTAAACACACAGACACGCACACAGACACACGGTAAGCACACAGACACATGGTAAGCACACAGACACGCACACAGACACACGGTAAGCACACAGACACACGGTAAGCACACAGACACACGGTAAGCACACAGACACACGGTAAGCACACAGACACATGGTAAGCACACAGACACACAGTAAGCACACAGACACACGGTAAGCACACAGACACACGGTAAGCACACAGACACACGGTAAGCACACAGACACACGGTAAGCACACAGACACACGGTAAGCACACAGACTGTATGCGCTCACGTTCTCGCTTCACACAGAACGCTCCCATTCAAATTAGACACTACATGGATATCACTGCAGTTTAAAATGTTTCTCTTTCAGACAACAAGACTAGTCAGTTATCGTACAGTCTTTGGCTCATGCGGAATCATCTGGAACATTTCTTGATGCCGACGCACTATTTTGTTTCTTCTTTGAGTCAGATGATGCTGCAGCCCTTCTCTGTTAATCTGTTTATAAAGCTCTCTCTCTGGCAGAGAAGGGGAAGCTGTATTGATAAATAGGTCAGAGATCTTTTCCGTTGAACATAATTAAGGCCCAAGGCAAAGGTTGCACTTTCCTTGAAATAGCAACCAGAGTGGTGCAGGAGGCAGGCAGAGGAGGAGGACAAGGGAATCCATGCATGTGTACCCTGTGCTGTGCTGCATGTCTGTACAGGGTGGATTCACCAAAGAGGAGGAGGAGAAAGAGGGGGGAGGAGGAAGAGGATGGCAGTGGCAGCCATTACAGGAGTGCACTAACACACAAACACACACACACACAATTTGAGTGTTTGAGATTATAGTCTTTGAACTGCAATATATCTGAAATATTTGGCTAATTGTGTGGAGAGAACTGCTGGGAGGACATTAGCTGAGCTTGGCCAGACAGGACACGACAAGACAGTAGAGGCTGGGTTAAAGCCACATTATTAAGGGACAATTGTTAAGGGACTTTTAATGGGAAGTGTTAAGACCAGGCAAGGCAAAGCTGCAGTAGGAAGATCCACCACTCTAGTGCTCATAGTCCTTTACAGATTAAATGAGATTAGGGCCTCGCAGGATAAGAGTGCTAGCCTCATTTACTCCACAGCAACATCCCCGACCATGCTAATCACAGCCCTGGCAGGGCAAGGAGTCTGTCTGCAGCTCTGCAGGAGATCTACGTAGCCTAGCTTTCTTTCCCTAGCTTCAGCAGGCAGCATTAGACAACTCTATTATGGATGTTCGCAGTTACACTGAGGAAGTACATTTTTACAGACTGACTGTTTGTTAGCATAACGATACAGACGGACATAATACAACTACTAATTTTGTGGAGATACTATTTGTAAAATATGGTATGTTGAACATAGGCACAGAAAAACAATCAAACACTACGTAGCGGAGACAATATGCACTGTAGCATTGTGAGAAAGCACTGCAGGAATACAATATCTCCAATGTATACAGAGATAAGTACACAGTGAGGAGACATTCATAGTTGCAGTACATATGAAATAATATTCACAATATTGTGCCAGTTTTTCCACTCGAGATACTGCACTGAATACAATGTTGTATTACTGCAGTATGTGACTTTCATTGACAAATGAACACGGTTGTTTTATTGTATCACATGATCAAAGTGACAACGTAATGCATGTGTCAGTTTGAAACGATGGCTTGCCGGAAATATATACAGTATATTTTGAACATACAACATGAGCATGTTTTTGAGTGCAAGAAGAAGAATCCATTTTCTACAGAAGGCGAACATTACTGTGTGAATTATTCCAATACAATCCAGGCCCAGTGTGGACGTTATAATGTTGGGGAGAAAGAAGTGAAATGAGACCAATAGAACTAGCTCCTAACGCAGTCTTCTGGGTAAATGTTTTCCAGTAAATGAGTAAATTCCTGCTACTGCTCTTCCATGCAGGTCTTCATGGTGCAGAAAGGGATTTCATTTCATTTCAAACAATTCTCAATACAATAAGAATTCCGACACAAAAATGTGTCTGAATCCAATACAACATGAATTTTAAGAGACATTTTTGTTCCCTTATCCACTGGAAAACATTTGAATGACCTTATTAAAATGTAGTGTACTATAATGAAAATAATAATGCAAATAATTCCACTGCAATAGGAATCCACCATCTATTTTTTTTAAAAGAGCCAATAACAGCAAATACCAGGCCAGAAATAGAGGTAACTTGTGCTGTACCCAGGGCTTTTTAAAATTCACCTTCTCATTTCAGAAATGGATGTGCAATAATGCATCACACCGGTGCTCTGCTCTGCCTGTCATTCCCCCTCTGAGTGTGACCGGACGCCATATGGCGTAAGAGTTACCATGGCGATGACGACAAGGGAGGAGATTCTATCTCAGCTCCTCAGACGAATGTCAAGTAATGTCAGATAGGTAAGAGAGAGAAGGAGAGAGAAAGAGGGGGGAGTGTGTGTGTGTGAGAGAGAGAGAGAGAGAGAGAGAGAGAGAGAGAGAGAGAGAGAGAGAGAGAAAGAGAGGGGAGTGTGTGTGTGTGAGAGAGAGAGAGAGAGAGAGAGAGAGAGAGACACAGAGAGAAAGGTGGGAGAGAGCGAGAGAGAGAATGAGAGACAGAGAGAGAGACACAGAGAGACACAGAGAGACACAGAGAGACAGAGATAGATGAAGGGGAGGGAAAATGCAGGAGGTCAGACGATAGAGTAGCATGGTACCCTGTTCCCTCTGTGTGACAGCCTCAGACTCAGCTGGTATTGGAGGGAGGCAGTCCCAGTCCCAGTCCCAGTCCCAGTCTCCTCAGCCTCGTAAAACTAAAGGTTGAAAATCACAACCTGGGTGGTTTGGTTTGATCCCCTAAAGGGGCCCTGAGACCTGATCAATATGTAGCTTTATAGAGTGTGTGTGAGACCTGCTGGTATCAAATCCTAGATGCCATTGTCCGTAGTTATTCTTTTGAGCAAGGCACTTAACCCCCCCCCTACAACAGCTCCCTAGGCACCCAGAGTGGCAGGCCCCCCGCCCCCTACAACAGCTCCCTAGGCACCCAGTGTGGCAGGCCCCCTGCCCCCTACTACAGCTCCCTAGGCACCCAGTGTGGCAGCCCCCCTACAACAGCTCCCTAGGCACCCAGTGTGGCAGCCCCCGCCCCCTACAACAGCTCCCTAGGCACCCAGTGTGGCAGCACCCCCGCCCCCCTACAACAGCTCCCTAGGCACCCAGTGTGGCAGCCCCCCACCCTCCTACAACAGCTCCCTAGGCACCCAGTGTGGCAGCCCCCGCCCCCTACAACAGCTCCCTAGGCACCCAGTGTGGCAGCCCCCCGCCCCCTACAACAGCTCCCTAGGCACCCAGTGTGGCAGCCCCCCGGCACCTTTCCAAAAAACCTGGATGTGTGTCTTTAGGGGAGGTTGTGTTAACAGTGGAAGTAACATTTCAGTTGGACCTTGTGTGTAATCGTCCGATTTAAAGTGATCTTCATCTTATTATCAACGCTTTGTCCATCCAGATGAATATTTCTATTACACTGACATCACAACTTTTGTCACTGAAGGAATACCATCTCTATGCCTTGTTTTGACTTTTTCAATTTGCTGTTCCAGCATTTTTTCTCTCCATCTCTCTGTGTTTTGTATGTATGTCATCCCTGCCCCCATCCTCTTCATCATACTGTCTCCTCATCCCCCACACAGCAGCATACAGCCTCCCATCCCACCATGAGACACCCCCCCTCCCCTCCCCACACACACACACACCCTGAGAGGACGGAGCAACCAGAGAGAGAAATTAAATGAAATCTAACCCCAGACTCAGGATTAACTGAGTTAAGTAGGTGAGTTCCATTCGTCACATAATCAGGGCTTGTGTACTATTTGACTTCCATCATTCGGGTCTGAGTGAGACAGAGACCGAGGATAATGACAGGAAAAAGAAAGCCAGCAGCTGTTCCACCCCCCTCTCCTCATCCCTCTCTCTACCCCCTCTCTCCTCATCCCTCTCTCTACCCCCTCTCTCCTCATCCCTCTCTCTACCCCCTCTCTCCTCATCCCTCTCTCTACCCCCCTCTCTCCTCATCCCTCTCTCTACCCCCTCTCTCCTCATCCCTCTCTCTACCCCCTCTCTCCTCATCCCTCTCTCTACCCCCTCTCTCATCATCCCTCTTTCCATCCCTTCCCTCCTCTCTCCATCTTTTCCCCTATCCTGAATGTATTTGGGATTCCTGGTGAGGCCATGGAGCCAGTGGTGTGTGTTGCAGGAGTCCTCGCCAGGGGTAACATCATAAAGTGTTCCTGTCAGATCTGGTGACCCCTCTGCTTCGGAACGGGAGGCAAATAACTAGCGGTGATCAGCATGTATTACATCAGGAAATACGGAAGATGTGTCTGCCTGGTACGGTATTTACTGTTCTGTATAAACCCAATCAAATGCACTATGTGGGATTTCAGTGGTATTATGTTGCACTATAAATCTAAATACTTTTCAGAGACAGACTAATTATATAATTAAAAAATATAAATCCTGATTGTGTGAATGCCACATCATTGTCATTCTTGGTTGTAAGTATGTCTTATATCAATATAACAGTATGTTCTATATCAATGTAATGGGGTGTCCTATATCAATGTAATAGTATGTCTTATATCAATGTAACAGTATTACCTATATCAATGTAATGGGGTGTCCTATATCAATGTAATAGTATGTCTTATATCAATATAACAGTATGTCCTATATCAATGTAATGGGGTGTCCTATATCAATGTAATAGTATGTCTTATATCAATATAACAGTATGTCCTATATCAATGTAATGGGGTGTCCTATATCAATGTAATAGTATGTCTTATATCAATATAACAGTATGTCCTATATCAATGTAATGGGGTGTCCTATATCAATGTAATAGTATGTCTTATATCAATATAACAGTATGTCCTATATCAATGTAATAGTATGTGCTATATCAATATAACAGTATGTTCTATATCAATGTAATGGGGTGTCCTATATCAATGTAATAGTATTTGCTATATCAATATAACAGTATGTTCTATATCAATGTAATGGGGTGTCCTATATCAATATAACAGTATGTCCTATATCAATGTAGCAGTATGTCCTGTATCAATGTGCTTCTGTTCTATATGACTGAGCCATGGTAAAATGGTTTACTGTGAGACAACGTACGGTGAACCCGTGATGCTGTAAAGTGGGTCAAGTCTTACCGTGCTCCTGGGATGAAGAATGACTTACTGCAAAATCATCTCTACGCATTGGAAGAATGTTCTCTGGCTTTCTAAGGAAGATAGAGAAAATGACAGGACAATGCTGAAGACTTCCCATCACATTACAATTTAATTAATGTTCTTAGATTTGAGCTATTTGAAAATGACATATGGTTCTACCATACGATAGATACACAAAGAAAAATGTATTATATTTAAGCTATTTGAACATTATTTATAATTCTATCATATGAAAGAGGCACGTGACCCAAGTGACATATCTGTATGACTAAATAAATGATGCACACTGTCAAAGAAGATTATTTTACAGCTATACACTACTGTGACATAAATATAAAAAACTACCTTTTATTCTAATGATTTGAGGGGAAGAACAGACAAATTCAAAATGAGAACCAATTGTTATTTTCCAAGAAACAACCACACATACACATATAATACATGTTTTTATTACTAGCCAACACGTTTAGATTCCACCCTGAATCTAAGTTGTGAGATTCAGGGTGGAAAGAGGGTTAGTATGGCAGCAGTATCAAATGTTATTGGTCGCATACACATATTTAGCAGGTGTTACTGCAGTTTTAGCGAAGTGCTTGCGTTCCTAGCTCCAACAGTGCAGTAATATCTAACAATACACAACAATACACACAAATCTAAAAGTACAAGAATGGCGGAGTCCAGAGTATAAATACAGTGCATACTGTATATACAATACCAGTCAAAAGTTTGGACCATCTTCTCATTCAAGGGTTTTTCTTTATTTGACTATTTTCTACATTGTAGAATAATAGTGAAGATATCAAAACTATAAAATAGCACATATGGAATCATCTAGTAACCAAAAAAGTGTTAAACAAATCAAAATATATTTTATATTTGAGAATCTTCAAAGTAGCCACCCTTTGCCTTGGTGACAGCTTTGCACACTTTTGGGATTCTCTCAACCAGCTTCACCTGGAATTTCCAACAGTCTTGACCAAGAAACAAAGGCAATGGACATTAGACCGGTGGAAATCTGTCCATTGGTCTGATGAGTCCAAATTTTTGGTTCCAACCGCCATGTTTTTGTGAGATGCAGAGTAGTTAAACGGCTGATCTCTGCATGTGTGGTTCCCACCGTGAAGCATGGAGGAGATGTGGGGGTGCTTTAATGGTGACACTGTCTGTGATTTATTTTGAATTCAAGGCACACTTAACCAGCATGGCTACCACAGCATTCTGAAGCGATACCCCATCCCATCTGGTTTGCGCATAGTGGAACTATAATTTGTTTTTCAACAGGACATTGACCCAAAACACCTCCAGGCTGTGTAAGGGCTATTTGACCAAGAAGGAGAGTGATGGAGTGCTGCATCAGAAGACCTGGCCTCCACAATCACCTGACTTCAACCCAATTGAGATGGTCTGGGATGAGTTAGACCTCAGAGTGAAGGAAAAGCAGGCAACAAGTGCTCAGCATATGTGGCAACTCCTTCAAGAGTGTTGGAAAAGCATTCCAGGTGACTACCTCATGAAGCTGGTTGAGAGACTACCAAGCATGTGCAAAGCTGTCATCAAGGCAATGGGTGGCTACTTTGGAGATTTGTTTTTTTTTAAATTGGTTACTAGATGATTCAAGTTATTCCAGTTATTTTATAGTGTTGATGTCTTCACTATTATTCTACAATGTAGAAAATAGTACAAATAAAGAAAAACCCTTGAATGGGTAGATGTGTCCGAACTGACTGACTATTTACTGTATTCATACTACGGACTCCGACATTGCTCGTCCTAATATTATATATTTATTAATTCCATTATTGTACTTTTTTGTGTGATGGGAGGTATAGACATTATGAAAAGTATGTGGATAGAACACTTAGTATATCTGTAGAATACATAGGATAGAATAGTATGTATACAGCAATATCTGAATAGGATGGCCTTTACTAGAACACAGTATGCAGTAAACATATGAAATGAGTAAAACAGTATGTAAACATTATTAAAGTGATCAGTGTTTCATTATTAAAGTGACCAGTGTTTCATGTTTATGTACATAGGGCAGCAGCCTCTAAGGTGCATGGTAGAGTAACCGGGTGGTAGTTGGCGAGTGACAGTGACTAAGTTGAGGCCGGCTACTGATGGCTCTTTAGCCAGTCCCACTCTGTGTGTGTGTGTGTGTGTGTGTGTGTGTGTGTGTGTGTGTGTGTGTGTGTGTGTGTGTGTGTGTGTGTGTTGGGCAACAGCAGCATCACAGCAGAGCAGGCTGTCTACTCTCCAGTGGGTAATACAGCCTGGGTCTGTGCCCAGTGAGTGTGACCTCTGCTTGTTGGCTCACAAAGTCATCCAATGCCTGCCTAACGCCACCACATTACCTTTGTGTCTTCCTCTCTCTCCCTCTGCCTCTGTGTCTTCCTCTCTCTCCCTCTGCCTCTGTGTCTTTCTCTCTCTCCTTCTGCCTCTCTGTCTTTCTCTCTCTCCCTCTGCCTCTGTGTCTTTCTCTCTCTCCTTCTGCCTCTCTGTCTTTCTCCCTCTCCCTCTGCCTCTGTGTCTTTCTCTCTCTCCCTCTGCCTCTGTGTCTTCCTCTCTCTCCCTCTGCCTCTGTGTCTTCCTCTCTCTCCCTCTGCCTCTCTGTCTTTCTCTCTCTCCCTCTGCCTCTGTGTCTTTCTCTCTCTCCCTCTGCCTGTCTTTCTCTCTCTCCCTCTGCCTCTGTGTCTTTCTCTCTCTCCGTCTGCCTCTGTGTCTTTCTCTCTCTCCCTCTGCCTGTCTTTCTCTCTCTCCCTCTGCCTCTCTGTCTTTCTCTCTCTCCCTCTGCCTCTGTGTCTTTCTCTCTCTCCTTCTGCCTCTCTGTCTTTCTCCCTCTCCCTCTGGCTCTGTGTCTTTCTCTCTCTCCCTCTGCCTCTGTGTCTTCCTCTCTCTCCCTCTGCCTCTGTGTCTTCCTCTCTCTCCCTCTGCCTCTCTGTCTTTCTCTCTCTCCCTCTGCCTCTGTGTCTTTCTCTCTCTCCCTCTGCCTGTCTTTCTCTCTCTCCCTCTGCCTCTGTGTCTTTCTCTCTCTCCGTCTGCCTGTCTTTCTCTCTCTCCCTCTGCCTCTGTGTCTTTCTCTCTCTCCCTCTGCCTGTCTTTCTCTCTCTCCCTCTGCCTCTCTGTCTTTCTCTCTCTCCCTCTGCCTCTGTGTCTTTCTCTCTCTCCCTCTGCCTGTCTTTCTCTCTCTCCCTCTGCCTCTGTGTCTTCCTCTCTCTCCCTCTGCCTCTGTGTCTTCCTCTCTCTCCCTCTGCCTCTGTGTCTTCCTCTCTCTCCCTCTGCCTCTCTGTCTTTCTCTCTCTCCCTCTGCCTCTGTGTCTTTCTCTCTCTCCCTCTGCCTGTCTTTCTCTCTCTCCGTCTGCCTCTGTGTCTTCCTCTCTCTCCCTCTGCCTCTGTGTCTTCCTCTCTCTCCCTCTGCCTCTGTGTCTTCCTCTCTCTCCCTCTGCCTCTCTGTCTTTCTCTCTCTCCCTCTGCCTCTGTGTCTTTCTCTCTCTCCCTCTGCCTGTCTTTCTCTCTCTCCCTCTGCCTCTGTGTCTTTCTCTCTCTCCCTCTGCCTGTCTTTCTCTCTCTCCCTCTGCCTCTCTGTATTTCTCTCTCTCCCTCTGCCTCTCTCCCCCTGCCTCTCTCTCCCTCTGCCTCTGTGTCTTTCTCTCTCACCCTCTGTCTTTCTATCTCTCCCTCTGCCTCTCTGTCTTTCTTTCTCTCTCTCTCTTTCTCCAGAATCATACACTCTCACAAAGGGACACACACATATACTCTGGCGTATCCTTTGGCAGTGGGACAGGTTGTGCATACCAAGGCCTTGGGTAGCTTTATGATGGACAGATAAGGTGTTCAACAGGTGTGTGTGTGTGTGTGTGTGTGTGTGTGTGTTGTGTTTGTATGTGTGCAGGTGTGTGTGTGTGTGCATGTGTGAGTGTGTGTGTGTGTGTGTGTGTGTGTGTGTGTGTGTGTGTGTGTGTGTGTGTGTGTGTGTGTGTGTGTGTGTGTGTGTGTGTGTGTGTGAGAGAGAGAGAGAGAGAGAGAGGTGTGGAGGAAGTTTAGGAGTAAGACTAGGGGAGCAGGACTGTCTCGACGACAGCTTTGACTGAGAGAAATACACACACACTTCTGCAGAGAGAGAGAGAGAGTGCTCAGGGGTGGAGCAGAGTACCTGCACAGATGGCAGGTTGTCTTTCCACAGGACCCTGCCTGCCCACCTGTCTAACAGCCTGTCTAACTGTTTGCCTGTCTGTCTGCCTGCTTGTCTGCCTGCCATCACACTGGAAGTGCTAGCGTGGGGGGGATGCTAAATGCATGTAGGGGAAACACTGGGTCACCTACATTTATAGAGATCTGACTCACTTCATTTTTCTAAATTCCTATGAACTACGTCTCTCAGAATCTCATCCCCATAGTTTCATAAAAATAAAATGTTGTTTTTTTGTGGCTCAGATCAACCATGTAGGAGATGTGGAGGGCAGTAGTACTTGTGATACTGGTTATTATTAGTATCAGCCTGAGTTATGCCATGGTCATGTGTTTGAGAGTCACATACACCAGATAGGTTCGGTGGAATGTGTTGTTTTACAGGGTCAGCCATAGTAGTACGGCACCCCTGGAGCAAATTAGTGTTACGTACCTTGCTCAAGGACGCATCGACAGATTCTTCACCTTGACAGCTTGGGTACTCTAACTAGCAGAGCGTGTGCGTTTGTGCATGTGCATGTGTGCGTGTGTGCGTGTGTGCGTGTGTGCGTGTGTGCGTGTGTGTGCGCGCGCGCGCGCGCGTGTGTGTGTGTGTGTGTGTGTGTGTGTGTGTGTGTGTGTGTGTGTGTGTGTGTGTGTGTGTGTGTGTCTGTGTGTGTGTGTGTGTGTGTGTGACTTAGCCTCCACAACTATGCGACAGACAGGAGCGATGGGCAAAGGTACTATCAGAGTGTTGAACCATAGTGGTTCAACCTAAATGTCGTTGTAAAGCAAAGAAGTCTATTACAGGAAATTAGAAAGAGTGAGCATCCCAACAAGGCTATCCTTCACTTTTATTGGGTCTTCTCTGTAGCCCATGGTGTGTCGTGTGTACATGTCTAGAAAACCAATTCATCCAGTTGTTCTGTGGACAAGTTGCTGCATATTAACCCTGCTATAGTATTGTACTGCATACACAAGCGTACAGAAACACACACACACACACAAAGCAGGGCCCTCTGGCATTCAGGGATGTGTGGCTAGACTGCTCTCTTGTCATTGATCTGCCCTTGGAAACAATGGGAGAAAAATTTCACTAAACCGCTTTACAGCATAGTAAAAACATAGGTATTTTTACTCCTGATTTGCAGAGGAGCATCGAATGCATTCTTAAATCCTGGCAATAAAGTTGCACCGTGCATAATGCCAAATGCCTTCTCATGTTTAGAAAAATATTCAATCGAATCTATCACACCCTCTTCTCATATTTAGAAACACATTCAATAGAATCTATCACACCCTCTTCTCATATTTAGAAACACATTCAATAGAATCTATCACACCCTCTTCTCATATTTAGAAACACATCCAATAGAATCTATCACACCCTCTTCTCATATTTAGAATAGAAATTGAGAGTAATAATATATGTCATGTAACAAAATGTCTTTAAAGATCTGAACAGGTACCAGGTTAGAAAGAAAAACAGGGAGGATGATTTGAAAATTAAATGGAGACAATGTAGCTACAAGATAATAAACAATTGGAGATAACAAGTGAATGTAAACGATGTCAGCAATTTCCTTCAATACCAAATGAATTAAAAAATTATAATAAACAGCGCATTGCCATATTTCACTACTAAGGCCTTCAGTAAAAGCATCTGCGGAAGCAGCAGCAGTGGTTTACTAAACAGTAGCAGCATCAGTGATTTAATCAACAGTAGCAGCAGTGATTTAATCAACAGTAGCAGGAGTGATTTAATCAACAGTAGCAGCAGTGATTTAATCAACAGTAGCAGCAGTGATTTAATCAACAGTAGCAGCAGTGATTTAATCAACAGTAGCAGCAGTGATTTAATCAACAGTAGCAGCGGTGATTTAATCAACAGTAGCAGCAGTGATTTAATCAGCAGTAGCAGCTGCAGTGATTTAATCAACAGTAGCAGCAGTGATTTCATCAACAGTAGCAGCAGTGATTTAATCAGCAGTAGCAGTAGCAGTGATTTAATCAGCAGTAGCAGCAGCAGTGATTTAATAAACAGTAGCAGCAGTGATTTAATCAGCAGTAGCAGCATCAGTGATTTAATCAACAGTAGCAGCAGTGATTTAATCAGCAGTAGCAGCAGCAGTGATTTAATCAACAGTAGCAGTAGCAGTGATTTAATCAGCAGTAGGAGCTGCAGTGATTTAATCAACAGTAGCAGCAGCAATGATTTAATCAACAATAGCAGCAGCGGTGATTTAATCAACAGTAGCAGTAGCAGTGATGTAATCAACTGTAGCAGTAGCAGTGATGTAATCAGCAGTAGCAGCAGTGATTTAATCAACAGTAGTAGCAGCAGTGATGTAATCAACAGTAGCAGTAGCAGTGATTTAATCAGCAGTAGCAGCAGCAGTGATTTAATAAACAGTAGCAGCATCAGTGATTTAATTAGCAGTAGCAGCAGCAGAGATTTAATCAACAGTAGCAGCAGTGATTTAATCAACAGTAGCAGCAGTGATTTAATCAACAGTAGCAGCAGTGATTTAATCAACAGTAGCAGCAGTGATTTAATCAGCAGTAGCAGCAGCAGTGATTTAATTAGCAGTAGCAGCAGCAGTGATTTAATAAACAGTAGCAGCAGCAGTGATTTAATTAGCAGTAGCAGCAGCAGTGATTTAATCAACAGTAGCAGCAGCAGAGATTTAATCAACAGTAGCAGCAGTGATTTAATCAACAGTAGCAGCAGTGATGTAATCAACAGTAGCAGCAGCAGAGATTTAATCAACAGTAGCAGCAGCAGTGATTTAATCAACAGTAGCAACAGCAGTGATTTAATCAACAGTAGCAGCAGTGATTTAATCAACAGTAGCAACAGCAGTGATTTAATCAACAGTAGCAGCAGTGATTTAATCAACAGTAGCAACAGCAGTGATTTAATCAACAGTAGCAACAGCAGTGATTTAATCAACAGTAGCAGCAGCAGAGATTTAATCAACAGTAGCAGCAGCAGTGATTTAATCAACAGTAGCAGAAGCAGTGATGTAATCAACTGTAGCAGTAGCAGTGATGTAATCAGCAGTAGCAGTAGCAGAGATTTAATCAACAGTAGCAACAGCAGTGATTTAATCAATAGTGGCAGTGAATTAATCAACAGTAGCAGCAGCAGTGATGTAATCAGCAGTAGCAGAAGCAGTGATTTCCTTACATCCCAAACCTGTCATATGCAGTTTAAATGCAAACAACTCTGTCCCTCCACAAGCACACAATCCCCAGCTCTGCTCTCAAGCTACGTACACTGGGGGCCACACATCCTGGGGCCTAGGAGGTGCACACGTATCCCCCGCCCCTCGCCCCTCCCTCTCAAATCAGGCCTTTACCATGCCTAGACCACCCTCCCCCTACCAGTGTGACACACATACACACACACACCCCACTGCCTTCCTGCCTGCCTGAACCATCAGAGAGCCACTGCTCGCAATCCATGTGTATTGTGTCAGATCATTTTGCAGCAGCAAATCAATAATACAACAGTACATTTGATTTAAATAAACATTAGCGGCCTACTTAATTAATGAAACCTCGTCTGCAATTTGTCAGTGTCAGGAGCGCAACTCCTTGATGTTGGTATGAATATTCCTTTTTAGACAATGAGCCTCTCTGACACTATTAGTGCTCATTGTATCGCTAGCTCCGTTCTCTCCCCCTCGCTGTATGAATCTGTGCAGGGCTTATCGAGTGCAGCCTGTACAGCATAACCAGATTAAAATAAGTTACAGTGTGGCCGAGGACAATGAGGGCTGGTAAAATGAATGTGGAGGAAACACAGTGAATAATAGTGAAGGGAATATCTAATGAGTTATGCTCCATAAAAGCCACCTGATCAAATGTTTGGGCAACTTCAAAGAACATACATCTAAACACTACATGACATTAACATCAAATCAATATCGGGACAGTCTACGCCCATAAGCCATAATGCAGTAGCGTTAATAACCAAGAGGGTTATTAACACAAAGATAAATAATCACGACAAGTGTAAAACAGCATTGTACATGGTAATGTTAGATGACATTCTGGAGCCTGACCTGTCCTTGCCTGTTTACCAGTGTACTTCTGGCCTACATTCTATGATTCATCCATTTTTCAGTGGCTATATGTGACTTTCGCTACGACGCTGCAGTACAGCTAAAGTCGAACCACAGTTCATTCCTCATACGGTCTCTATGGAGACAGAGCAGAGTTGGCTCCTGACAGTTTATCATGTCACGTTATGGGAATGTATGTTGCAAGACAGTCAGCTTTCTCTGCCTTCAGAGAGATGTGCATGTACTCACACACACACGCACACACACACGCACACACACACATCAAACAGAAATAAGCATTTTTTTTGTGAGACTCAGTAACTGCAAGTGTCACAGTGATATTGTTGATGCATGATGTCAACACCTGCCAAGGTGACGTATGATTATCTGCCACATCAGATCAGCCTGTGTTCCAACAGGACCAGGCTGCACCACAGATAGTTAACACCATCCACATCCCTGTATCTGGGACACCTGAACTAGGCCAGTCTGATCCACTCCTGCTGCACACCCCCCTAAGCCTGGGAGACCCGAGAGAGGGAGAGAGAGGGAGAGATAACGAGGGAACGGGAGAGAGGAGGGAGGAAGTGGGGGATACAGCAGCACAGCATAGCAGCCTTAAGTGTGCTATCATAGGCGTCTCTTGTGCCTGCCTGCTTTATTTGTGGTAGTCAGGTTAATGAGTCCACCAGCCCACTTCATGTTGAGATGCCTGTCACAAAGAGTTTCCTCATTAGAGCTAGCCTGGCACGCCGCTCCCAGACAAAGGCACATTCACTACCAGCTGAATGCCTCCACTGCTCCTCAATACTGCCAGCCTGGAGGGCCCTGGCCATGCCATACCTCCCTGCACATGTCCTGCTGGCGCCTGGCCAGGACAGAGTCACCCTCCAACCCACCATGGCCTGGCTCTCGTTCTGCTTGCATACCTGTCTGGCAGGTAGCCTAGTGGTTAAGAGCGTTGGGCCATTAACCGAAGGTTTTCTGGTTTGAATCCCGAGCCGATTCTGTGACAATAAAACGTTGATGTGCCCTTAAGCAAGGCACTTAACCCTAATTGCTTTGGTACATTGCTCTGGATAAGAGTATCTTTCAAATAACTAAAATGGATGGCTGGTGGTGTGTATTAAGGAAAAGGAAGACACTGTAGGTTGTTAGGTTTAGAGAAATCTGAGCAAACTCTGTTACAGATATCATTGGTAATACTGTAGTATATTTGACTATATTATTATCTCATTATATGCACCATGTACTGAACACCTTACCAATACACACACCATGTACTAGTACAGTGTATAGGTGTCAGGGTTAGGGTGAATTCTATTTTAATTCCAGTTCATTCCGAAACTAAACAAGTTCCATTTCGAAATGTTCTTAATTGAAAAGTATTGAAGAGAATTGGAATTTCAGTGTACTTCCTGAATTGACTCGAATTGACTCCAACCCTGGCAGGTGTTACCAGGCCCAGCCAAGGCCGCATTAATGACATGGTAGGGGCTACCAGGCCCGGCCGCCTATAAGGACCTGCTAGGTGTTACCAAGCCCAGCCCCCTATAAGGACCTGCTAGGTGTTACCAAGCCCAGCCCCCTATAAGGACCTGCTAAGTGTTACCAAGCCCAGCCCCCTATAAGGACCTGCTAAGTGTTACCAAGCCCAGCCCCCTATAAGGACCTGCTAGGTGTTACCAAGCCCAGCCCCCTATAAGGACCTGCTAAGTGTTGCCAAGCCCAGCCCAGGCCCCTATAAGGACCTGCTAGGTGTTACCAAGCCCAGCCCAGGCCCCTATAAGGACCTGCTAGGTGTTACCAAGCCCAGCCCAGGCCCCTATAAGGACCTGCTAAGTGTTACCAAGCCCAGCCCCCTATAAGGACCTGCTAGGTGTTACCAAGCCCAGCCCCCTATAAGGACCTGCTAAGTGTTACCAAGCCCAGCCCCCTATAAGGACCTGCTAGGTGTTACCAAGCCCAGCCCCCTATAAGGACCTGCTAGGTGTTACCAAGCCCAGCCCAGGCCCCTATAAGGACCTGCTAAGTGTTACCAAGCCCAGCCCAGCCCCCTATAAGGAACTGCTAGGTGTTACCAAGCCCAGCCCAGGCCCCTATAAGGACCTGCTAAGTGTTACCAAGCCCAGGCCCCTATAAGGACCTGCTAGGTGTTACCAAGCCCAGGCCAGGCCGGTATAAGGACCATATATAACAGGCAGTAGGAGAAAGAAAAAAGCCCTGGCCCAGAGCCAAGGGAGCTGCATAGTGTACAGCCTTTGAACTGTACTGAACTGTACTGTAACTGTACTGAACTGTACTGTCACTGAAATGAACTGTACTGAACTGTAGTGTCACTGTACTGAACTGTACTGAAGTGAACTGCACTGTCACTGTCCTGAACTGTACTGAACTGAACTGTCACTGTACTGAACTGTACTGTTACTGTACTGAATTGTACCGTTATTGTACTGAACTGTTCTGAACTGTACTGAACTGTACTGCCATTGTACTGAACTGGTCTGAATTGTACTGAACTGTACTGTCACTGTACTGAATTGTACTGTCACTGTACTGAATTGTACCGTTATTGTACTGAACTGTACTGAACTGTACTGCCATTGTACTGAACTGGTCTGAATTGTACTGAACTGTACTGTCACTGTACTGAATTGTACTGTCACTGTACTGAATTCTACCGCCATAGTACTGAACTGTTCTGTACTGTACTGTACTGTCACTGTCACTGTATTGAACTTGGTCACTGAGATTTGGTCACTTCTCCAAACAATCATTTTTATTTCATATTGATTAATTATTACAATAATGAGGCTGGTCGACCCCCCCCACCCTTCAGAGTTGGACCGAGTAACCTAACTTTAACACAAATGCAGAGTACTATATATAGCTGATACTAACAATGCTTAGTCATGGTTGGTTCAACCCCCCTTATGCTGATTGGGGCATTATAAGCCACTCTGGCTTCATCCTGTCATTATCTGAACGTGGCTTGTTGTCTTAACCCCATTTTGAGAATTCTCTCAACTTAAAAGTAAATTTACAAGGTTTTAAAATACATTTCTTCCGTTTAGATCTTAATGAACATGACCCAGGACAAGCATCATGATTCCACTATGTATAAGGCATCGCCTATGGACTCTATTGGCCATTAACATAAACCTGCTATAGTTCCTGAGCATTATCATTAAACATTTACATGTGGTAATGGATATAAATCACATAGATTAGGATCAGTTTCAGTCTCAGGATCAGAGTTCACCCCTCCATTCACCAAGGCATGCTGAGAATAGTGTCAACATAGTACACAACTTCTATATCCATATCATAATTAGCATAACAACCATCAAAACAATCAATCCATAATACATTCATTACGCCACTCATATAGTTATTATTAACATACTAAAACTTACTCAAATAAATCAGTCAGTTTTAAAAATCATTCAGTTTACAAAACATAATTCAAAACCCAATTAATTATCCTACCAAAAATGTAGAATGACATTGCTCTGTGATTCACATTGGTTCTATCACTCAAAATTAAAACCCTCAATTTAACATATATCAATACTGGCAGAATGTACATCCATATTAACATACAATATTTTCACCTTATAATTAACCCAATACCACTCTCATCCGGTTTATAATTACAGATCAGTATCTCAATGCATTTTTTGCCTAAATCACCATAAATTCAGCAGTGTAGACCTCCCCATCAACCTGATACCCCAAATAACAATTTTAGACAAGTCTAAGTCAATTACGGGCACAGTTGACCAACCCCCTCCCTTCTCCGGCACTCAATCTTCTGGCATTTCTTCATTTTTCTTCTTCAGATAGCTTCACAGTTCAAAGTGGATGGCCCATGATAATGTCCCAATTTCAATGTCTCACCTGAACCCCATCACAACTCCTATTATGTCTTGTCCATTTGCCAACCAGTATTCCAGCAACATGAGAAAACTGGATGCTGTACACTGGTTGCTGGCTCCGACTCAGGTCTCTCGATAGAAGTGGTGCAGGATAGACCCATAGTGAACGCCATTTCTTCAGCCGGTTAGAGGGGATTTTGAGGTCCACACCCTGTTTGGTCAAATGATCCCTTTCATGCATCTAGAAACCATTTCCACACCTCAATAAGACAAATCAAAACAACAATTCAGTTCAGTTCATTTCTGATCCAGGAAATCAAGACAAGCATTGACTATATGACAAATGATGACTTCTACCAATATTCTTAATGCACATTTCTAAAACAAATGTTAATGAAAATAACAACTTTTCCCAAATGAGCTTATTTGAGGTTGACCTACCTCACACGATCAACCTCACACGATCAACCTCACCTCCCACGATCAACCTCACCTCCCACGATCAACTTCACACGATCAACCTCACACGATCAACCTCACCTCCCACGATCAACCTCACCTCCCACGATCAACCTCACACGATCAACCTCACACGATCAACCTCACCTCCCACGATCAACCTCACCTCCCACGATCAACCTCACACGATCAACCTCACACGATCAACCTCACCTCCCACGATCAACCTCACAGGATCAGGAAATTGTCCCGATCATCCAGCAGACCCAATCTGGCCAGATTTATCCAAATGAAACAGAACAAACAACGCAACAATACACTCCTTCATATACAGTGGGGCAAAAAAGTATTTAGTCAGCCACCAATTGTGCAAGTTCTCCCACTTAAAAAGATGAGAGGCCTGTAATGTTCATCATAGGTACACTTCAACTATAACAGACAAAATGAGAAGAAAAAAATCCAGAAAATCACATTGTAGAATTTTTAATAATTTATTTGCAAATGATGGTGGAAAATAAGTATTTGGTCAATAACAAATGTTTATCTCAATACTTTGTTATATACCCTTTGTTGGCAATGACAGAGGTCAAACGTTTTTCTGTAAGTCTTCACAAGGTTTTCACACACTGTTGCTGGCATTTTGGCCCATTCCTCCATGCAGATCTCCTCTAGAGCAGTGATGTTTTGGGGCTGTTGCTGGGCAACACAGACTTTCAACTCCCTCCAAAGATTTTCTATGGGGTTGAGATATGGAGACTGTCTAGGCCACTCCAGGACCTTGAAATGCTTCTTACGAAGCCACTCCTTCATTGCCCGGGCGGTGTGTTTGGGATCATTGTCATGCTGAAAGACCCAGCCACGTTTCATCTTCAATGCCCTTGCTGATGGAAGGAGGTTTTCACTCAAAATCTCACGATACATGGCCCCATTCATTCTTTCCTTTACACGGATCAGTCGTCCTGGTCCCTTTGCAGAAAAACAGCCCCAAAGCATGATGTTTCCACCACCATGCTGCACAGTAGGTATGGTGTTCTTTGGATGTAACTCAGCATTCATTGTCCTCCAAACACGACGAGTTGAGTTTTTACCAAAAAGTTATATTTTCGTTTCATCTGACCATATGACATTCTCCCAATCTTCTTCTGGATCATCCAAATGCTCTCTAGCAAACTTCAGACGGGCCTGGACATGTACTGGCTTAAGCAGGGGGACACGTCTGGCACTGCAGGATATGAGTCCCTGGCGGCGTAGTGTGTTACTGATGGTAGGCTTTGTTACTTTGGTCCCAGCTCTCTGCAGGTCATTCACTAGGTCCCCCCGTGTGGTTCTGGGATTTTTGCTCACCGTTCTTGTGATCATTTTGACCCCACGGGGTGAGATCTTGCGTGGAGCCCCAGATCGAGGGAGATTATCAGTGGTCTTGTATGTCTTCCATTTCCTAATAATTGCTCCCACAGTTGATTTCTTCAAACCAAGCTGCTTACCTATTGCAGATTCAGTCTTCCCAGCCTGGTGCAGGTCTACAATTTTGTTTCTGGTGTCCTTTGACAGCTCTTTGGTCTTGGACATAGTGGAGTTTGGAGTGTGACTGTTTGAGGTTGTGGACATGTGTCTTTTATACTGATAACAAGTTCAAACAGGTGCTATTAATACAGGTAACGAGTGGAGGACAGAGGAGCCTCTTAAAGAAGAAGTTACAGGTCTGTGAGAGCCATAAATCTTGCTTGTTTGTAGGTGACCAAATACTTATTTTTTTTTTTTGCAAATAAATTCATAAAAATCCTACAATGTGATTTTCTGGATTTTTTTTTCTCATTTTGTCTGTCATAGTTGAAGTCTACCTATGAAGAAAATTACCTCTCATCTTTTTAAGTGGGAGAACTTACACAATTGGTGGCTGACTAAATACTTTTTTGCCCCACTGTATCACTCAATACATTTCTGTATATCACTCAAGGTGTGTAAACTTCAATCCAAAAAGAAAATGGTAATTCCCCATTTTGACACGATTCACATAGTGACAAATGTGTAAAAACAACAATACTACAAATTAAAATTTGAATTACTGCTCTTAATAACTCCAACAAAAAAATATTTGTACCCATAACTTCATAGTAAAAATTGACTAGAGACAGGTTTATCCTTCTCCTGGTCCTATTAGTTATAAAACTTCTCCAAAATTATCAGCATTACAAATGACCTTCAAATCTGTATTAAAATCATTATCCAATGTCTCCCGGCATTCCAGTGAGGGCGATCAAACCACACTAGAAAGTCAGGACAGAGGTCATTCAAATCCATGTTTCTTACTATAATAGACTAATTAATAAAAATGAACAGTAAAACATTACATACATTTCGTATCCCAGGTTTACAGTATGTTTCTTCAGTATATATTTTTTCAAAATAATTCACGTGTTCAATTAAAACTGAGAAAATAAAAACTTCTGAAAATTCCGTAAGTGTGTGTGCCCCTTTAAGATACTAACCCATACTCATAACCAGTCAGTTGTGTGTGTCCCTTTAAGATACTAACCCATACTCATAACCAGTCAGTTGTGTGTGACCCTTTAAGATACTAACCCATACTCATAACCAATCAGTTGTGTGTGACCCTTTAAGATACTAACCCATACTCATAACCAGTCAGTTGTGTGTGCCCCTTTAAGATACTAACCCATACTCATAACCAGTCAGTTGTGTGGGCCCCTTTAAGATACTAACCCATACTCATAACCAGTCAGTTGTTGTGTGACCCTTTAAGATACTAACCCATGACCCTTTAAGATACTAACCCATACTCATAACCAATCAGTTGTGTGTGACCCTTTAAGATACTAACCCATACTCATAACCAGTCAGTTGTGTGTGCCCCTTTAAGATACTAACCCATACTCATAACCAGTCAGTTGTGTGTGACCCTTTAAGATACTAACCCATACTCATAACCAGTCAGTTGTGTGTGACCCTTTAAGATACTAACCCATACTCATAACCAGTCAGTTGTGTGGGCCCCTTTAAGATACTAACCCATACTCATAACCAGTCAGTTGTGTGTGACCCTTTAAGATACTAACCCATACTCATAACCAGTCAGTTGTGTGTGACCCTTTAAGATACTAACCCATACTCATAACCAGTCAGTTGTGTGGGCCCCTTTAAGATACTAACCCATACTCATAACCAGTCAGTTGTGTGTGCCCCTTTAAGATACTAACCCATACTCATAACCAGTCAGTTGTGTGTGCCCCTTTAAGATACTAACCCATACTCATAAACGGTCAGTTGTGTGTGCCCCTTTAAGATACTAACCCATACTCATAACCAGTCAGTTGTGTGTGACCCTTTAAGATACTAACCCATACTCATAACCAGTCAGTTGTGTGTGTCCCTTTAAGATACTAACCCATACTCATAACCAGTCAGTTGTGTGTGTCCCTTTAATATACTAACCCATACTCATAACCAGTCAGTTGTGTGTGACCCTTTAAGATACTAACCCATACTCATAACCAGTCAGTTGTGTGGGCCCCTTTAAGATACTAACCCATACTCATAACCAGTCAGTTGTGTGGGCCCCTTTAAGATACTAACCCATACTCATAACCAGTCAGTTGTGTGTGCCCCTTTAAGATACTAACCCATACTCATAACCAGTCAGTTGTGTGTGACCCTTTAAGATACTTTAAGATACTAACCCCATACTCATAACCAGTCAGTTGTGTGTGACCCTTTAAGATACTAACCCATACTCATAACCAGTCAGTTGTGTGGGCCCCTTTAAGATACTAACCCATACTCATAACCAGTCAGTTGTGTGTGACCCTTTAAGATACTAACCCATACTCATAACCAGTCAGTTGTGTGTGACCCTTTAAGATACTAACCCATACTCATAACCAGTCAGTTGTGTGTGCCCCTTTAAGATACTAACCCATACTCATAACCAGTCAGTTGTGTGTGACCCTTTAAGATACTAACCCATACTCATAACCAGTCAGTTGTGTGTGACCCTTTAAGATACTAACCCATACTCATAACCAGTCAGTTGTGTGGGCCCCTTTAAGATACTAACCCATACTCATAACCAGTCAGTTGTGTGTGATACCCCATTTAAGATACTAACCCATACTCATAACCAGTCAGTTGTGTGTGACCCTTTAAGATACTAACCCATACTCATAACCAGTCAGTTGTGTGGGCCCCTTTAAGATACTAACCCATACTCATAACCAGTCAGTTGTGTGTGATACCCCTTTAAGATACTAACCCATACTCATAACCAGTCAGTTGTGTGTGCCCCTTTAAGATACTAACCCATACTCATAACCACGGTCAGTTGTGTGTGCCCCTTTAAGATACTAACCCATACTCATAACCAGTCAGTTGTGTGTGACCCCTTTAAGATACTAACCCATACTCATAACCAGTCAGTTGTGTGTGTCCCCATTTAAGATACTAACCCCATACTCATAACCAGTCAGTTGTGTGTGTCCCTTTAAGATACTAACCCATACTCATAACCAGTCAGTTGTGTGTGACCCTTTAAGATACTAACCCATACTCATAACCAGTCAGTTGTGTGGGCCCCTTTAAGATACTAACCCATACTCATAACCAGTCAGTTGTGTGGGCCCCTTTAAGATACTAACCCATACTCATAACCAGTCAGTTGTGTGGGCCCCATTCAGTTGTGTGGGCCCTTTAAGATACTAACCCATACTCATAACCAGTCAGTTGTGTGTGATACCCCATTCATAACCAGTCATACTAACCCATACTCATAACCAGTCAGTTGTGTGTGACCCTTTAAGATACTAACCCATACTCATAACCAGTCAGTTGTGTGTTTAAGATACTAACCCATTTAAGATACTAACCCCCATACTCATAACCAGTCAGTTGTGTGCCCCTTTAAGATACCCCATACTCATAACCAGTCATTGTGTGTGACCCTTTACTAACCCATACTCATAACCAGTCAGTTGTGTGTGACCCTTTAAGATACTAACCCATACTCATAACCAGTCAGTTGTGTGGGCCCCTTTAAGATACTAACCCATACTCATAACCAGTCAGTTGTGTGTGACCCTTTAAGATACTAACCCATACTCATAACCAGTCAGTTGTGTGTGACCCTTTAAGATACTAACCCATACTCATAACCATACTCATAACCAGTCAGTTGTGTGTGCCCCTTTAAGATACTAACCCATACTCATAACCAGTCAGTTGTGTGGGCCCCTTTAAGATACTAACCCATACTCATAACCAGTCAGTTGTGTGTGCCCCTTTAAGATACTAACCCATACTCATAACCAGTCAGTTGTGTGTGACCCTTTAAGATACTAACCCATACTCATAACCAGTCAGTTGTGTGTGACCCTTTAAGATACTAACCCATACTCATAACCAGTCAGTTGTGTGTGTCCCTTTAAGATACTAACCCATACTCATAACCAGTCAGTTGTGTGTGATACCCTTTAAGATACTAACCCATACTCATAACCAGTCAGTTGTGTGTGACCCTTTAAGATACTAACCCATACTCATAACCAGTCAGTTGTGTGTGACCCTTTAAGATACTAACCCATACTCATAACCAGTCAGTTGTGTGTGCCCCTTTAAGATACTAACCCATACTCATAACCAGTCAGTTGTGTGTGCCCTTTAAGATACTAACCCATACTCATAACCAGTCAGTTGTGTGACCCTTTAAGATACTAACCCATACTCATAACCAGTCAGTTGTGTGTGACCCTTTAAGATACTAACCCATACTCATAACCAGTCAGTTGTGTGTGCCCCTTTAAGATACTAACCCATACTCATAACCAGTCAGTTGTGTGTGCCCCTTTAGATACTAACCCATACTCATAACCAGTCAGTTGTGTGTGACCCTTTAGATACTAACCCATACTCATAACCAGTCAGTTGTGTGTGCCCCTTTAAGATACTAACCCATACTCATAACCAGTCAGTTGTGTGTGACCCTTTAAGATACTAACCCATACTCATAACCAGTCAGTTGTGTGTGCCCCTTTAAGATACTAACCCATACTCATAACCAGTCAGTTGTGTGTGTCCCTTTAAGATACTAACCCATACTCATAACCAGTCAGTTGTGTGTGACCCTTTAAGATACTAACCCATACTCATAACCAGTCAGTTGTGTGGGCCCCTTTAAGATACTAACCCATACTCATAACCATAACCAAGATACTAACCCATACTCATAACCAGTCAGTTGTGTGTGACCCTTTAAGATACTAACCCATACTCATAACCAGTCAGTTGTGTGTGCCCCTTTAAGATACTAACCCATACTCATAACCAGTCAGTTGTGTGTGACCCTTTAAGATACTAACCCATACTCATAACCAGTCAGTTGTGTGTGCCCCTTTAAGATACTAACCCATACTCATAACCAGTCAGTTGTGTGTGACCCTTTAAGATACTAACCCATACTCATAACCAGTCAGTTGTGTGTGACCCTTTAAGATACTAACCCATACTCATAACCAGTCAGTTGTGTGGGCCCCTTTAAGATACTAACCCATACTCATAACCAGTCAGTTGTGTGTGACCCTTTAAGATACTAACCCATACTCATAACCAGTCAGTTGTGTGTGCCCCTTTAAGATACTAACCCTTTACTCATAACCAGTCAGTTGTGTGTGACCCTTTAAGATACTAACCCATACTCATAACCAGTCAGTTGTGTGTGCCCCTTTAAGATACTAACCCATACTCATAACCAGTCAGTTGTGTGTGACCCTTTAAGATACTAACCCATACTCATAACCAGTCAGTTGTGTGTGACCCTTTAAGATACTAACCCATACTCATAACCAGTCAGTTGTGTGTTTAAGATACCCCATACTTAACCAGATACTAACCCATACTCATAACCAGTCAGTTGTGTGTGCCCCTTTAAGATACTAACCCATACTCATAACCAGTCAGTTGTGTGTGACCCTTTTAAGATACTAACCCATACTCATAACCAGTCAGTTGTGTGTGACCCTTTAAGATACTAACCCATACTCATAACCAGTCAGTTGTGTGTGCCCCTTTAAGATACTAACCCATACTCATAACCAGTCAGTTGTGTGGCCCCTTTAAGATACTAACCCATACTCATAACCAGTCAGTTGTGTGTGCCCCTTTAAGATACTAACCCATACTCATAACCAGTCAGTTGTGTGTGCCCCTTTAAGATACTAACCCATACTCATAACCAGTCAGTTGTGTGTGCCCCTTTAAGATACTAACCCATACTCATAACCAGTCAGTTGTGTGTGCCCCTTTAAGATACTAACCCATACTCATAACCAGTCAGTGTGTGTGCCCCTTTAAGATACTAACCCATACTCATAACAGTCAGTTGTGTGTGCCTTTAAGATACCAGTCAGTTGTGTGTGCCCCTTTAAGATACTAACCCATACTCATAACCAGTCAGTTGTGTGTGCCCCTTTAAGATACTAACCCATACTCATAACCAGTCAGTTGTGTGTGCCCCTTTAAGATACTAACCCATACTCATAACCAGTCAGTTGTGTGTGCCCCTTTAAGATACTAACCCATACTCATAACCAGTCAGTTGTGTGTCCCTTTAAGATACTAACCCATACTCATAACCAGTCAGTTGTGTGTGCCCCTTTAAGATACTAACCCATACTCATAACCAGTCAGTTGTGTGTGCCCCTTTAAGATACTAACCCATACTCATAACCAGTCAGTTGTGTGGGCCCCTTTAAGATACTAACCCATACTCATAACCAGTCAGTTGTGTGTGCCCCTTTAAGATACTAACCCATACTCATAACCAGTCAGTTGTGTGTGCCCCCTTTAAGATACTAACCCATACTCATAACCAGTCAGTTGTGTGTGCCCTTTAAGATACTAACCCATACTCATAACCAGTCAGTTGTGTGTGCCCCTTTAAGATACTAACCCATACTCATAACCAGTCAGTTGTGTGTGCCCCTTTAAGATACTAACCCATACTCATAACCAGTCAGTTGTGTGTGCCCCTTTAAGATACTAACCCATACTCATAACCAGTCAGTTGTGTGTGCCCCTTTAAGATACTAACCCATACTCATAACCAGTCAGTTGTGTGTGACCCTTTAAGATACTAACCCATACTCATAACCAGTCAGTTGTGTGTGACCCTTTAAGATACTAACCCATACTCATAACCAGTCAGTTGTGTGGGCCCCTTTAAGATACTAACCCATACTCATAACCAGTCAGTTGTGTGTGCCCCTTTAAGATACTAACCCATACTCATAACCAGTCAGTTGTGTGTGCCCCTTTAAGATACTAACCCATACTCATAACCAGTCAGTTGTGTGTGGCCCCTTTAAGATACTAACCCATACTCATAACCAGTCAGTTGTGTGTGCCCTTTAAGATACTAACCCATACTCATAACCAGTCAGTTGTGTGTGCCCCTTTAAGATACTAACCCATACTCATAACCAGTCAGTTGTGTGTGACCCTTTAAGATACTAACCCATACTCATAACCAGTCAGTTGTGTGTGCCCCTTTAAGATACTAACCCATACTCATAACCAGTCAGTTGTGTGTGCCCCTTTAAGATACTAACCCATACTCATAACCAGTCAGTTGTGTGTGCCCTTTAAGATACTAACCCATACTCATAACCAGTCAGTTGTGTGTGCCCCCTTTAAGATACCCTTTATAACCAGAGTTGTGTGACCCTTTAAGATACTAACCCATACTCATAACCAGTCAGTTGTGTGTGCCCTTTAAGATACTAACCCATACTCATAACCAGTCAGTTGTGTGTGACCCCTTTAAGATACTAACCCATACTCATAACCAGTCAGTTGTGTGGGCCCCTTTAAGATACTAACCCATACTCATAACCAGTCAGTTGTGTGTGCCCCTTTAAGATACTAACCCATACTCATAACCAGTCAGTTGTGTGTGCCCTTTAAGATACTAACCCATACTCATAACCAGTCAGTTGTGTGACCCTTTAAGATACTAACCCATACTCATAACCAGTCAGTTGTGTGTGCCCCTTTAAGATACTAACCCATACTCATAACCAGTCAGTTGTGTGTGCCCCTTTAAGATACTAACCCATACTCATAACCAGTCAGTTGTGTGTGCCCCTTTAAGATACTAACCCATACTCATAACCAGTCAGTTGTGTGTGCCCCTAACCCATACTCATAACCAGTCAGTTGTGTGTGCCCCTTTAAGATACTAACCCATACTCATAACCAGTCAGTTGTGTGGGCCCCTTTAAGATACTAACCCATACTCATAACCAGTCAGTTGTGTGGGCCCCTTTAAACCCATACTCATAACCAGTCAGTTGTGTGTGCCCCTTTAAGATACTAACCCATACTCATAACCAGTCAGTTGTGTGTGCCCCTTTAAGATACTAACCCATACTCATAACCAGTCAGTTGTGTGTGCCCCTTTAAGATACTAACCCATACTCATAACCAGTCAGTTGTGTGTGCCCCTTTAAGATACTAACCCATACTCATAACCAGTCATTGTGTGTGCCCCTAACTAACCCATACTCATAACCAGTCAGTTGTGTGTGCCCCTTTAAGATACTAACCCATACTCATAACCAGTCAGTTGTGTGTGCCCCTTTAAGATACTAACCCATACTCATAACCAGTCAGTTGTGTGATACTAACCCATACTCATAACCAGCCCCCCTTTAAGATACTAACCCATACTCATAACCAGTCAGTTGTGTGTGCCCTTTAAGATACTAACCCATACTCATAACCAGTCAGTTGTGTGTGCCCCTTTAAGATACTAACCCATACTCATAACCAGTCAGTTGTGTGTGCCCCTTTAAGATACTTACTCATAACCAGTCATACTACTAACCCATACTCATAACCAGTCAGTTGTGTGTGCCCCTTTAAGATACTAACCCATACTCATAACCAGTCAGTTGTGTGTGCCCCTTTAAGATACTAACCCATACTCATAACCAGTCAGTTGTGTGTGCCTTTAAGATACTAACCCATACTCATAACCAGTCAGTTGTGTGGGCCTTTATACTAACCCATACTCATAACCAGTCAGTTGTGTGTGCCCTTTAAGATACTAACCCATACTCATAACCAGTCAGTTGTGTGTGCCCCTTTAAGATACTAACCCATACTCATAACCAGTCAGTTGTGTGGGCCCCTTTAAGATACTAACCCATACTCATAACCAGTCAGTTGTGTGTGCCCCTTTAAGATACTAACCCATACTCATAACCAGTCAGTTGTGTGTGCCCCTTTAAGATACTAACCCATACTCATAACCAGTCAGTTGTGTGTGCCCCTTTAAGATACTAACCCATACTCATAACCAGTCAGTTGTGTGTGCCCCTTTAAGATACTAACCCATACTCATAACCAGTCAGTTGTGTGTGAAGATACTAACCTTCATAACCAGTCAGTTGTGTGTCCCTTTATACTAACCCATACTCATAACCAGTCAGTTGTGTGTGCCCTTTAAGATACTAACCCATACTCATAACCAGTCAGTTGTGTGTGACCCTTTAAGATACTAACCCATAACCAGTCATAACCAGTCAACCCATACTCATAACCAGTTGTGTGGGCCCCTTTAAGATACTAACCCATACTCATAACCAGTCAGTTGTGTGGGCCCCTTTAAGATACTAACCCATACTCATAACCAGTCAGTTGTGTGTGCCCCTTTAAGATACTAACCCATACTCATAACCAGTCAGTTGTGTGTGACCCTTTAAGATACTAACCCATACTCATAACCAGTCAGTTGTGTGTGCCCTTTAAGATACTAACCCATACTCATAACCAGTCAGTTGTGTGTGCCCCTTTAAGATACTAACCCATACTCATAACCAGTCAGTTGTGTGTGCCCCTTTAAGATACTAACCCATACTCATAACCAGTCAGTTCCCCTTTAGATTACTCATAACCAGTCAGTTGTGTGCCCCTTTAAGATACCCATTTAACCAGATTGTGTGTGCCCCTTTAAGATACTAACCCATACTCATAACCAGTCAGTTGTGTGTGCCCCTTTAAGATACTAACCCATACTCATAACCAGTCAGTTGTGTGTGCCCCTTTAAGATACTAACCCATACTCATAACCAGTCAGTTGTGTGTGCCCCTTTAAGATACTAACCCATACTCATAACCAGTCAGTTGTGTGGGCCCCTTTAAGATACTAACCCATACTCATAACCAGTCAGTTGTGTGTGCCCCTTTAAGATACTAACCCATACTCATAACCAGTCAGTTGTGTGTGACCCTTTAAGATACTAACCCATACTCATAACCAGTCAGTTGTGTGTGCCCCTTTAAGATACTAACCCATACTCATAACCAGTCAGTTGTGTGTGACCCTTTAAGATACTAACCCATACTCATAACCAGTCAGTTGTGTGTGCCCCTTTAAGATACTAACCCATACTCATAACCAGTCAGTTGTGTGTGCCCCTTTAAGATACTAACCCATACTCATAACCAGTCAGTTGTGTGTGCCCCTTTAAGATACTAACCCATACTCATAACCAGTCAGTTGTGTGTGCCCCTTTAAGATACTAACCCATACTCATAACCAGTCAGTTGTGTGTGCCCCTTTAAGATACTAACCCATACTCATAACCAGTCAGTTGTGTGTGAACCCATACTACCCTTTAAGATACTAACCCATACTCATAACCAGTCAGTTGTGTGGGCCCCTTTAAGATACTAACCCATACTCATAACCAGTCAGTTGTGTGTGCCCCTTTAAGATACTCATAACCAGTCAGTTGTGTGGGCATAACCAGTCAGTTGTGTGTGCCCCTTTAAGATACTAACCCATACTCATAACCAGTCAGTTGTGTGTGCCCCTTTAAGATACTAACCCATACTCATAACCAGTCAGTTGTGTGTGCCCCTTTAAGATACTAACCCATACTCATAACCAGTCAGTTGTGTGTGCCCCTTTAAGATACTAACCCATACTCATAACCAGTCAGTTGTGTGTGCCCCTTTAAGATACTAACCCATACTCATAACCAGTCAGTTGTGTGGGCCCCTTTAAGATACTAACCCATACTCATAACCAGTCAGTTGTGTGTGTCCCCTTTAAGATACTAACCCATACTCATAACCAGTCAGTTGTGTGTGCCCCTTTAAGATACTAACCCATACTCATAACCAGTCAGTTGTGTGTGATACAGTTGTGTGTGACCCTTTAAGATACTAACCCATACTCATAACCAGTCAGTTGTGTGTGCCCCTTTAAGATACTAACCCATACTCATAACCAGTCAGTTGTGTGTGCCCCTTTAAGATACTAACCCATACTCATAACCAGTCAGTTGTGTGGCCCCTTTAAGATACTAACCCATACTCATAACCAGTCAGTTGTGTGTCCCTTTAAGATACTAACCCATACTCATAACCAGTCAGTTGTGTGGCCCTTTAAGATACTAACCCATACTCATAACCAGTCAGTTGTGTGTGCCCCTTTAAGATACTAACCCATACTCATAACCAGTCAGTTGTGTGTGAAGTCAGTTGTGTGTGCTTTAAGATACCCATACTCATAACCAGTCAGTTGTGTGTGCCCTTTAAGATACTAACCCATACTCATAACCAGTCAGTTGTGTGTGCCCTTTAAGATACTAACCCATACTCATAACCAGTCAGTTGTGTGTGCCCCTTTAAGATACTAACCCATACTCATAACCAGTCAGTTGTGTGTGCCCCTTTAAGATACTAACCCATACTCATAACCAGTCAGTTGTGTGTGCCCCTTTAAGATACTAACCCATACTCATAACCAGTCAGTTGTGTGTGACCCTTTAAGATACTAACCCATACTCATAACCAGTCAGTTGTGTGGGCCCCTTTAAGATACTAACCCATACTCATAACCAGTCAGTTGTGTGGGCCCCTTTAAGATACTAACCCATACTCATAACCAGTCAGTTGTGTGTGCCCCTTTAAGATACTAACCCATACTCATAACCAGTCAGTTGTGTGTGCCCCTTTAAGATACTAACCCATACTCATAACCAGTCAGTTGTGTGTGCCCCTTTAAGATACTAACCCATACTCATAACCAGTCAGTTGTGTGTCCCTTTAAGATACTAACCCATACTCATAACCAGTCAGTTGTGTGTGTGCCCTTTAAGATACTAACCCATACTCATAACCAGTCAGTTGTGTGTGCCCCTTTAAGATACTAACCCATACTCATAACCAGTCAGTTGTGTGTGCCCCTTTAAGATACTAACCCATACTCATAACCAGTCAGTTGTGTGGGCCCCTTTAAGATACTAACCCATACTCATAACCAGTCAGTTGTGTGTGCCCCTTTAAGATACTAACCCATACTCATAACCAGTCAGTTGTGTGTGCCCCTTTAAGATACTAACCCATACTCATAACCAGTCAGTTGTGTGTGCCCCTTTAAGATACTAACCCATACTCATAACCAGTCAGTTGTGTGTGCCCCTTTAAGATACTAACCCATACTCATAACCAGTCAGTTGTGTGTGCCCCTTTAAGATACTAACCCATACTCATAACCAGTCAGTTGTGTGTGCCCCTTTAAGATACTAACCAGTCAGTTGTGTGTGCCCTCTAACCCAACCAGTCAGTTGTGTGTGCCCCTTTAAGATACTAACCCATACTCATAACCAGTCAGTTGTGTGTGCCCCTTTAAGATACTAACCCATACTCATAACCAGTCAGTTGTGTGTGCCCCTTTAAGATACTAACCCATACTCATAACCAGTCAGTTGTGTGTGCCCCTTTAAGATACTAACCCATACTCATAACCAGTCAGTTGTGTGTGACCCCTTTAAGATACTAACCCATACTCATAACCAGTCAGTTGTGTGTGTCCCTTTAAGATACTAACCCATACTCATAACCAGTCAGTTGTGTGTGCCCCTTTAAGATACTAACCCATACTCATAACCAGTCAGTTGTGTGTGCCCCTTTAAGATACTAACCCATACTCATAACCAGTCAGTTGTGTGTGCCCCTTTAAGATACTAACCCATACTCATAACCAGTCAGTTGTGTGTGCCCCTTTAAGATACTAACCCATACTCATAACCAGTCAGTTGTGTGTGCCCCTTTAAGATACTAACCCATACTCATAACCAGTCAGTTGTGTGTGACCCTTTAAGATACTAACCCATACTCATAACCAGTCAGTTGTGTGTGTCCCTTTAAGATACCCCATACTCATAACCAGTCAGTTGTGTGTGCCCAGATACTAACCCATACTCATAACCAGTCAGTTGTGTGTGCCCCTTTAAGATACTAACCCATACTCATAACCAGTCAGTTGTGTGTGATACCCCTTTAAGATACTAACCCATACTCATAACCAGTCAGTTGTGTGTGCCCCTTTAAGATACTAACCCATACTCATAACCAGTCAGTTGTGTGTGCCCCTTTAAGATACTAACCCATACTCATAACCAGTCAGTTGTGTGTGCCCTTTAAGATACTAACCCATACTCATAACCAGTCAGTTGTGTGTGCCCCTTTAAGATACTAACCCTCATACTCATAACCAGTCAGTTGTGTGTGCCCCTTTAAGATACTAACCCATACTCATAACCAGTCAGTTGTGTGTGCCCCTTTAAACCAGATAAGATACTAACCCATACTCATAACCAGTCAGTTGTGTGTGCCCCTTTAAGATACTAACCCATACTCATAACCAGTCAGTTGTGTGTGCCCTTTAAGATACTAACCCATACTCATAACCAGTCAGTTGTGTGTGCCCCTTTAAGATACTAACCCATACTCATAACCAGTCAGTTGTGTGTGCCCCTTTAAGATACTAACCCATACTCATAACCAGTCAGTTGTGTGTGCCTTTAAGATACTAACCCATACTCATAACCAGTCAGTTGTGTGTGCCCCTTTAAGATACTAACCCATACTCATAACCAGTCAGTTGTGTGTGCCCCTTTAAGATACTAACCCATACTCATAACCAGTCAGTTGTGTGTGCCCCTTTAAGATACTAACCCATACTCATAACCAGTCCCTTTAAGATTAACCCATACTCATAACCAGTCAGTGTGACCCTTTAAGATACTAACCCCCATACTCATAACCAGTCAGTTGTGTGTGCCCCTTTAAGATACTAACCCATACTCATAACCAGTCAGTTGTGTGTGCCCCTTTAAGATACTAACCCATACTCATAACCAGTCAGTTGTGTGTCCCTTTAAGATACTAACCCATACTCATAACCAGTCAGTTGTGTGTGCCCTTTAAGATACTAACCCATACTCATAACCAGTCAGTTGTGTGTGCCCTTTAAGATACTAACCCATACTCATAACCAGTCAGTTGTGTGTGCCCCTTTAAGATACTAACCCATACTCATAACCAGTCAGTTGTGTGTGCCCCTTTAAGATACTAACCCATACTCATAACCAGTCAGTTGTGTGTGCCCCTTTAAGATACTAACCCATACTCATAACCAGTCAGTTGTGTGTGCCCCTTTAAGATACTAACCCATACTCATAACCAGTCAGTTGTGTGTGCCCCTTTAAGATACTAACCCATACTCATAACCAGTCAGTTGTGTGTGCCCCTTTAAGATACTAACCCATACTCATAACCAGTCAGTTGTGTGTGCCCCTTTAAGATACTAACCCATACTCATAACCAGTCAGTTGTGTGACCCTTTAAGATACTAACCCATACTCATAAACCCATACTCATAACCAGTCAGTTGTGTGTGCCCCTTTAAGATACTAACCCATACTCATAACCAGTCAGTTGTGTGTGCCCCTTTAAGATACTAACCCATACTCATAACCAGTCAGTTGTGTGTGCCCCTTTAAGATACTAACCCATACTCATAACCAGTCAGTTGTGTGTGCCCCTTTAAGATACTAACCCATACTCATAACCAGTCAGTTGTGTGTGCCCCTTTAAGATACTAACCCATACTCATAACCAGTCAGTTGTGTGTGCCCCTTTAAGATACTAACCCATACTCATAACCAGTCAGTTGTGTGTGTCCCTTTAAGATACTAACCCATACTCATAACCAGTCAGTTGTGTGTGCCCCTTTAAGATACTAACCCATACTCATAACCAGTCAGTTGTGTGTGACCCTTTAAGATACTAACCCATACTCATAACCAGTCAGTTGTGTGTGCCCCTTTAAGATACTAACCCATACTCATAACCAGTCAGTTGTGTGTGCCCCTTTAAGATACTAACCCATACTCATAACCAGTCAGTTGTGTGGGCCCCTTTAAGATACTAACCCATACTCATAACCAGTCAGTTGTGTGTGCCCCTTTAAGATACTAACCCATACTCATAACCAGTCAGTTGTGTGTGCCCCTTTAAGATACTAACCCATACTCATAACCAGTCAGTTGTGTGTGCCCCTTTAAGATACTAACCCATACTCATAACCAGTCAGTTGTGTGTGCCCTTTAAGATACTAACCCATACTCATAACCAGTCAGTTGTGTGTGACCCTTTAAGATACTAACCCATACTCATAACCAGTCAGTTGTGTGTGTCCCTTTAAGATACTAACCCATACTCATAACCAGTCAGTTGTGTGTGTCCCTTTAAGATACTAACCCATACTCATAACCAGTCAGTTGTGTGTGACCCTTTAAGATACTAACCCATACTCATAACCAGTCAGTTGTGTGTGCCCCTTTAAGATACTAACCCATACTCATAACCAGTCAGTTGTGTGTGCCCCTTTAAGATACTAACCCATACTCATAACCAGTCAGTTGTGTGTGCCCCTTTAAGATACTAACCCATACTCATAACCAGTCAGTTGTGTGTGCCCCTTTAAGATACTAACCCATACTCATAACCAGTCAGTTGTGTGTGATACCCTTTAAGATACTAACCCATACTCATAACCAGTCAGTTGTGTGTGCCCTAACCCATACTCATAACCAGTCAGTTGTGTGTGCCCTTTAAGATACTAACCCATACTCATAACCAGTCAGTTGTGTGTGCCCTTTAAGATACTAACCCATACTCATAACCAGTCAGTTGTGTGTGGCCCTTTAAGATACTAACCCATACTCATAACCAGTCAGTTGTGTGTGACCCTTTAAGATACTAACCCATACTCATAACCAGTCAGTTGTGTGTGTCCCTTTAAGATACTAACCCATACTCATAACCAGTCAGTTGTGTGTGCCCCTTTAAGATACTAACCCATACTCATAACCAGTCAGTTGTGTGTGCCCCTTTAAGATACTAACCCATACTCATAACCAGTCAGTTGTGTGTGCCCCTTTAAGATACTAACCCATACTCATAACCAGTTGTGTGGGCCCTTTAAGATACTAACCCATACTCATAACCAGTCAGTTGTGTGTGCCCTTTAAGATACTAACCCATACTCATAACCAGTCAGTTGTGTGTGCCCCTTTAAGATACTAACCCATACTCATAACCAGTCAGTTGTGTGTGTCCCTTTAAGATACTAACCCATACTCATAACCAGTCAGTTGTGTGTGCCCTTTAAGATACTAACCCATACTCATAACCAGTCAGTTGTGTGTGCCCTTTAAGATACTAACCCATACTCATAACCAGTCAGTTGTGTGTGCCCCTTTAAGATACTAACCCATACTCATAACCAGTCAGTTGTGTGGGCCCCTTTAAGATACTAACCCATACTCATAACCAGTCAGTTGTGTGTGCCCCTTTAAGATACTAACCCATACTCATAACCAGTCAGTTGTGTGTGCCCTTTAAGATACTAACCCATACTCATAACCAGTCAGTTGTGTGTGCCCCTTTAAGATACTAACCCATACTCATAACCAGTCAGTTGTGTGTGCCCTTTAAGATACTAACCCATACTCATAACCAGTCAGTTGTGTGTGCCCTTTAAGATACTAACCCATACTCATAACCAGTCAGTTGTGTGTGCCCTTTAAGATACTAACCCATACTCATAACCAGTCAGTTGTGTGTGCCCTTTAAGATACTAACCCATACTCATAACCAGTCAGTTGTGTGTGACCCTTTAAGATACCCAACCAGTCATTGTGTGGGCCTTTACTAACCATACTCATAACCAGTCAGTTGTGTGTGCCCCTTTAAGATACTAACCCATACTCATAACCAGTCAGTTGTGTGTGCCTTTTAAGATACTAACCCATACTCATAACCAGTCAGTTGTGTGTGCCCCTTTAAGATACTAACCCATACTCATAACCAGTCAGTTGTGTGTGCCCTTTAAGATACTAACCCATACTCATAACCAGTCAGTTGTGTGTGCCCCTTTAAGATACTAACCCATACTCATAACCAGTCAGTTGTGTGGGCCCTTTAAGATACTAACCCATACTCATAACCACCAAGATACTAACCCATACTCATAACCAGTCAGTTGTGTGTGCCCCTTTAAGATACTAACCCATACTCATAACCAGTCAGTTGTGTGTGCCCTTTAAGATACTAACCCATACTCATAACCAGTCAGTTGTGTGTGCCCCTTTAAGATACTAACCCATACTCATAACCAGTCAGTTGTGTGTGCCCCTTTACTAACCCATACCATAACCAGTCAGTTGTGTGTGCCCTTTAAGATACTAACCCATACTCATAACCAGTCAGTTGTGTGTGCCCCTTAAGATACTAACCCATACTCATAGTCAGTTGTGTGTGCCAGTCAGTTGTGTGTGCCCCTTTAAGATACTAACCCATACTCATAACCAGTCAGTTGTGTGTGCCCCTTTAAGATACTAACCCATACTCATAACCAGTCAGTTGTGTGTGACCCTTTAAGATACTAACCCATACTCATAACCAGTCAGTTGTGTGTGCCCCTTTAAGATACTAACCCATACTCATAACCAGTCAGTTGTGTGGGCCCTTTAAGATACTAACCCATACTCATAACCAGTCAGTTGTGTGGGCCCCTTTAAGATACTAACCCATACTCATAACCAGTCAGTTGTGTGTGCCCCTTTAAGATACTAACCCATACTCATAACCAGTCAGTTGTGTGTGCCCCTTTAAGATACTAACCCATACTCATAACCAGTCAGTTGTGTGGGCCCCATTTAAGATACTAACCCATACTCATAACCAGTCAGTTGTGTGTGCCCTTTAAGATACTAACCCATACTCATAACCAGTCAGTTGTGTGTGCCCTTTAAGATACTAACCCATACTCATAACCAGTCAGTTGTGTGTGCCCATTTAAGATACTAACCCATACTCATAACCAGTCAGTTGTGTGTGCCTTTAAGATACTAACCCATACTCATAACCAGTCAGTTGTGTGGGCCTTTAAGATACTAACCCATACTCATAACCAGTCAGTTGTGTGTGCCTTTAAGATACTAACCCATACTCATAACCAGTCAGTTGTGTGTGATACCCCTTTAACTAACCATACTATAACCAGTCAGTTGTGTGTGCCCCTTTAAGATACTAACCCATACTCATAACCAGTCAGTTGTGTGTGCCCTTTAAGATACTAACCCATACTCATAACCAGTCAGTTGTGTGTGCCCTTTAAGATACTAACCCATACTCATAACCAGTCAGTTGTGTGTGCCCCTTTAAGATACTAACCCATACTCATAACCAGTCAGTTGTGTGTGCCCCTTTAAGATACTAACCCATACTCATAACCAGTCAGTTGTGTGTGCCCTTTAAGATACTAACCCATACTCATAACCAGTCAGTTGTGTGTGCCCTTTAAGATACTAACCCATACTCATAACCAGTCAGTTGTGTGTGCCCCTTAAGATACTAACCCATACTCATAACCAGTCAGTTGTGTGTGACCCTTTAAGATACTAACCCATACTCATAACCAGTCAGTTGTGTGTGCCCCTTTAAGATACTAACCCATACTCATAACCAGTCAGTTGTGTGTGCCCCTTTAAGATACTAACCCATACTCATAACCAGTCAGATACTGTCAGTGTGTGTGCCCTTTAAGATACTAACCCATACTCATAACCAGTCAGTTGTGTGTGCCCCTTTAAGATACTAACCCATACTCATAACCAGTCAGTTGTGTGTGCCCTTTAAGATACTAACCCATACTCATAACCAGTCAGTTGTGTGTGCCCTTTAAGATACTAACCCATACTCATAACCAGTCAGTTGTGTGTGCCCTTTAAGATACTAACCCATACTCATAAACCAGTCAGTTGTGTGTGCCCTTTAAGATACTAACCCATACTCATAACCAGTCAGTTGTGTGTCCCCTTTAAGATACTAACCCATACTCATAACCAGTCAGTTGTGTGTGCCCCTTTAAGATACTAACCCATACTCATAACCAGTCAGTTGTGTGTGCCCCTTTAAGATACTAACCCATACTCATAACCAGTCAGTTGTGTGTGCCCCTTTAAGATACTAACCCATACTCATAACCAGTCAGTTGTGTGTGACCCTTTAAGATACTAACCCATACTCATAACCAGTCAGTTGTGTGTGCCCTTTAAGATACTAACCCATACTCATAACCAGTCAGTTGTGTGTGTCCCTTTAAGATACTAACCCATACTCATAACCAGTCAGTTGTGTGTGATACTAACCCATTTAAGTTGTAAGATACTAACCCATACTCATAACCAGTCAGTTGTGTGTGCCCTTTAAGATACTAACCCATACTCATAACCAGTCAGTTGTGTGTGACCCTTTAAGATACTAACCCATACTCATAACCAGTCAGTTGTGTGTGACCCTTTAAGATACTAACCATACTCATAACCAGTCAGTTGTGTGTGACCCTTTAAGATACTAACCCATACTCATAACCAGTCAGTTGTGTGGGCCCCTTTAAGATACTAACCCATACTCATAACCAGTCAGTTGTGTGTGCCCCTTTAAGATACTAACCCATACTCATAACCAGTCAGTTGTGTGTGCCCCTTTAAGATACTAACCCATACTCATAACCAGTCAGTTGTGTGTGCCCATTTAAGATACTAACCCATACTCATAACCAGTCAGTTGTGTGTGTCCCTTTAAGATACTAACCCATACTCATAACCAGTCAGTTGTGTGTGCCCCTTTTAAGATACTAACCCATACTCATAACCAGTCAGTTGTGTGGGCCCTTTAAGATACTAACCCATACTCATAACCAGTCAGTTGTGTGTGCCCCTTTAAGATACTAACCCATACTCATAACCAGTCAGTTGTGTGTGCCCCTTTAAGATACTAACCCATACTCATAACCAGTCAGTTGTGTGTGCCCCTTTAAGATACTAACCCATACTCATAACCAGTCAGTTGTGTGTGCCCCTTTAAGATACTAACCCATACTCATAACCAGTCAGTTGTGTGTGCCCCTTTAAGATACTAACCCATACTCATAACCAGTCAGTTGTGTGTGCCCCTTAAGATACTAACCCATACTCATAACCAGTCAGTTGTGTGTGCCCCTTAAGATACTAACCCATACTCATAACCAGTCAGTTGTGTGTGCCCCTTTAAGATACTAACCCATACTCATAACCAGTCAGTTGTGTGTGATACTAACCCATACTCATAACCAGTCAGTTGTGTGCCCTTTAAGATACTAACCCATACTCATAACCAGTCAGTTGTGTGTGCCCCTTTAAGATACTAACCCATACTCATAACCAGTCAGTTGTGTGTGCCCCTTTAAGATACTAACCCATACTCATAACCAGTCAGTTGTGTGGGCCCCTTTAAGATACTAACCCATACTCATAACCAGTCAGTTGTGTGTGCCCCTTTAAGATACTAACCCATACTCATAACCAGTCAGTTGTGTGGGCCCCTTAAGATACTAACCCATACTCATAACCAGTCAGTTGTGTGTGACCCTTTAAGATACTAACCCATACTCATAACCAGTCAGTTGTGTGTGCCCCTTTAAGATACTAACCCATACTCATAACCAGTCAGTTGTGTGTGCCCCTTTAAGATACTAACCCATACTCATAACCAGTCAGTTGTGTGGATACCCCATTTAACCAGATACTAACCCATACTCATAACCAGTCAGTTGTGTGTGCCCTTTAAGATACTAACCCATACTCATAACCAGTCAGTTGTGTGTGCCCTTTAAGATACTAACCCATACTTAACCAGTCAGTTGTGTGTGCCCCTTTAAGATACTAACCCATACTCATAACCAGTCAGTTGTGTGGGCCCTTTAAGATACTAACCCATACTCATAACCAGTCAGTTGTGTGTGCCCCTTTAAGATACTAACCCATACTCATAACCAGTCAGTTGTGTGTGCCCCTTTAAGATACTAACCCATACTCATAACCAGTCAGTTGTGTGTGCCCCTTTAAGATACTAACCCATACTCATAACCAGTCAGTTGTGTGTGCCCCTTTAAGATACTAACCCATACTCATAACCAGTCAGTTGTGTGTGCCCCTTTAAGATACTAACCCATACTCATAACCAGTCAGTTGTGTGTGCTAACCCATACTCATAAGATACTAACCCATACTCATAACCAGTCAGTTGTGTGTGATACCCCTTTAAGATACTAAGATACTAACCCATACTCATAACCAGTCAGTTGTGTGTGCCCTTTAAGATACTAACCCATACTCATAACCAGTCAGTTGTGTGTGCCCCTTTAAGATACTAACCCATACTCATAACCAGTCAGTTGTGTGTGCCCCTTTAAGATACTAACCCATACTCATAACCAGTCAGTTGTGTGTGCCCTTTAAGATACTAACCCATACTCATAACCAGTCAGTTGTGTGTGACCCTTTAAGATACTAACCCATACTCATAACCAGTCAGTTGTGTGCCCTTTAAGATACTAACCCATACTCATAACCAGTCAGTTGTGTGTGCCCCTTTAAGATACTAACCCATACTCATAACCAGTCAGTTGTGTGTTTAAGATACTAACCCATACTCATAAGAGTTGTGTGTGCCCATTTAAGATACTAACCCATACTCATAACCAGTCAGTTGTGTGTGCCCCTTTAAGATACTAACCCATACTCATAACCAGTCAGTTGTGTGTGCCCCTTTAAGATACTAACCCATACTCATAACCAGTCAGTTGTGTGTGCCCCTTTAAGATACTAACCCATACTCATAACCAGTCAGTTGTGTGTGCCCCTTTAAGATACTAACCCATACTCATAACCAGTCAGTTGTGTGCCCCTTTAAGATACTAACCCATACTCATAACCAGTCATACCTAAGATACTAACCCATACTCATAACCAGTCAGTTGTGTGTGCCCCTTTAAGATACTAACCCATACTCATAACCAGTCAGTTGTGTGTGACCCTTTAAGATACTAACCCATACTCATAACCAGTCAGTTGTGTGTGCCCCTTTAAGATACTAACCCCCTTTATACTCATAACCAGTCAGTTGTGTGTGCCCCTTTAAGATACTAACCCATACTAAACCAGTCAGTTGTGTGTGCCCCTTTACTAACCCATACTCATAACCAGTCAGTTGTGTGTGCCCTTTAAGATACTAACCCATACTCATAACCAGTCAGTTGTGTGTGCCCCTTTAAGATACTAACCCATACTCATAACCAGTCAGTTGTGTGTGACCCTTTAAGATACTAACCCATACTCATAACCAGTCAGTTGTGTGTGCCCCTTTAAGATACTAACCCATACTCATAACCAGTCAGTTGTGTGTGCCCCTTTAAGATACTAACCCATACTCATAACCAGTCAGTTGTGTTAAGATACTAACCCATACTCATAACCAGTCAGTTGTGTGTGCCCCTTTAAGATACTAACCCATACTCATAACCAGTCAGTTGTGTGTGCCCTTTAAGATACTAACCCATACTCATAACCAGTCAGTTGTGTGTGCCCCTTTAAGATACTAACCCATACTCATAACCAGTCAGTTGTGTGTGCCCCTTTAAGATACTAACCCATACTCATAACCAGTCAGTTGTGTGGCCCCTTTAAGATACTAACCCATACTCATAACCAGTCAGTTGTGTGGGCCCCTTTAAGATACTAACCCATACTCATAACCAGTCAGTTGTGTGTGCCCCTTTAAGATACTAACCCATACTCATAACCAGTCAGTTGTGTGTGCCCCTTTAAGATACTAACCCATACTCATAACCAGTCAGTTGTGTGTGCCCCTTTAAGATACTAACCCATACTCATAACCAGTCAGTTGTGTGTGCCCCTTTAAGATACTAACCCATACTCATAACCAGTCAGTTGTGTGGGCCCCTTTAAGATACTAACCCATACTCATAACCAGTCAGTTGTGTGTGCCCCTTTAAGATACTAACCCATACTCATAACCAGTCAGTTGTGTGTGACCCTTTAAGATACTAACCCATACTCATAACCAGTCAGTTGTGTGTGCCCCTTTAAGATACTAACCCATACTCATAACCAGTCAGTTGTGTGTCCCTTTAAGATACTAACCCATACTCATAACCAGTCAGTTGTGTGTGCCCCTTTAAGATACTAACCCATACTCATAACCAGTCAGTTGTGTGTGACCCTTTAAGATACTAACCCATACTCATAACCAGTCAGTTGTGTGTGCCCCTTTAAGATACTAACCCATACTCATAACCAGTCAGTTGTGTGTGCCCCTTTAAGATACTAACCCATACTCATAACCAGTCAGTTGTGTGTGCCCCTTTAAGATACTAACCCATACTCATAACCAGTCAGTTGTGTGTGCCCTTTAAGATACTAACCCATACTCATAACCAGTCAGTTGTGTGTGACCCTTTAAGATACTAACCCATACTCATAACCAGTCAGTTGTGTGTGCCCCTTTAAGATACTAACCCATACTCATAACCAGTCAGTTGTGTGTGCCCCTTTAAGATACTAACCCATACTCATAACCAGTCAGTTGTGTGTGCCCCTTTAAGATACTAACCCATACTCATAACCAGTCAGTTGTGTGTGCCCCTTTAAGATACTAACCCATACTCATAACCAGTCAGTTGTGTGTGCCCCTTTAAGATACTAACCCATACTCATAACCAGTCAGTTGTGTGTGCCCCTTTAAGATACTAACCCATACTCATAACCAGTCAGTTGTGTGTGTCCCTTTAAGATACTAACCCATACTCATAACCAGTCAGTTGTGTGTGCCCTTTAAGATACTAACCCATACTCATAACCAGTCAGTTGTGTGGGCCCCTTTAAGATACTAACCCATACTCATAACCAGTCAGTTGTGTGTGCCCCTTTAAGATACTAACCCATACTCATAACCAGTCAGTTGTGTGTGCCCCTTTAAGATACTAACCCATACTCATAACCAGTCAGTTGTGTGTGCCCCTTTAAGATACTAACCCATACTCATAACCAGTCAGTTGTGTGTGCCCCTTTAAGATACTAACCCATACTCATAACCAGTCAGTTGTGTGTGCCCTTTAAGATACTAACCCATACTCATAACCAGTCAGTTGTGTGTGCCCCTTTAAGATACTAACCCATACTAACAGTAAGTTGTGTGTGACCCTTTAAGATACTAACCCATACTCATAACCAGTCAGTTGTGTGTGTCCCTTTAAGATACTAACCCATACTCATAACCAGTCAGTTGTGTGTGCCCATTTAAGATACTAACCCATACTCATAACCAGTCAGTTGTGTGTGCCCCTTTAAGATACTAACCCATACTCATAACCAGTCAGTTGTGTGTGCCCTTTAAGATACTAACCCATACTCATAACCAGTCAGTTGTGTGTGCCCCTTTAAGATACTAACCCATACTCATAACCAGTCAGTTGTGTGTGCCCTTTAAGATACTAACCCATACTCATAACCAGTCAGTTGTGTGTGTCCCTTTAAGATACTAACCCATACTCATAACCAGTCAGTTGTGTGTGCCCTTTAAGATACTAACCCATACTCATAACCAGTCAGTTGTGTGTGCCCTTTAAGATACTAACCCATACTCATAACCAGTCAGTTGTGTGTGCCCCTTTAAGATACTAACCCATACTCATAACCAGTCAGTTGTGTGTGCCCCTTTAAGATACTAACCCATACTCATAACCAGTCAGTTGTGTGTGCCCCTTTAAGATACTAACCCATACTCATAACCAGTCAGTTGTGTGTGCCCCTTTAAGATACTAACCCATACTCATAACCAGTCAGTTGTGTGTGGCCCCTTTAAGATACTAACCCATACTAACATAACCAGTCAGTTGTGTGTGCCCCTTTAAGATACTAACCCATACTCATAACCAGTCAGTTGTGTGTGCCCCTTTAAGATACTAACCCATACTCATAACCAGTCAGTTGTGTGTGCCCCTTTAAGATACTAACCCATACTCATAACCAGTCAGTTGTGTGTGCCCCTTTAAGATACTAACCCATACTCATAACCAGTCAGTTGTGTGTGCCCCTTTAAGATACTAACCCATACTCATAACCAGTCAGTTGTGTGTGATACCCCATTCATAAGATACTAACCCATACTCATAACCAGTCAGTTGTGTGTGCCCCTTTAAGATACTAACCCATACTCATAACCAGTCAGTTGTGTGTGCCCCTTTAAGATACTAACCCATACTCATAACCAGTCAGTTGTGTGTGACCCTTTAAGATACTAACCCATACTCATAACCAGTCAGTTGTGTGTGCCTTTAAGATACTAACCCATACTCATAACCAGTCAGTTGTGTGGGCCCTTTAAGATACTAACCCATACTCATAACCAGTCAGTTGTGTGTGCCCCTTTAAGATACTAACCCATACTCATAACCAGTCAGTTGTGTGTGCCCCTTTAAGATACTAACCCATACTCATAACCAGTCAGTTGTGTGGCCCCTTTAAGATACTAACCCATACTCATAACCAGTCAGTTGTGTGTGCCCCTTTAAGATACTAACCCATACTCATAACCAGTCAGTTGTGTGTGCCCCTTTAAGATACTAACCCATACTCATAACCAGTCAGTTGTGTGTGCCCCTTTAAGATACTAACCCATACTCATAACCAGTCAGTTGTGTGTGCCCCTTTAAGATACTAACCCATACTCATAACCAGTCAGTTGTGTGTGCCCTTTAAGATACTAACCCATACTCATAACCAGTCAGTTGTGTGTGCCCCTTTAAGATACTAACCCATACTCATAACCAGTCAGTTGTGTGTGCCCCTTTAAGATACTAACCCATACTCATAACCAGTCAGTTGTGTGCCTCAGTAACCCATACTCATAACCAGTCAGTTGTGTGTGCCCTTTAAGATACTAACCCATACTCATAACCAGTCAGTTGTGTGTGACCCTTTAAGATACTAACCCATACTCATAACCAGTCAGTTGTGTGTGTCCCCTTTAAGATACTAACCCATACTCATAACCAGTCAGTTGTGTGTGCCCCTTTAAGATACTAACCCATACTCATAACCAGTCAGTTGTGTGGGCCCCTTTAAGATACTAACCCATACTCATAACCAGTCAGTTGTGTGTGCCCCTTTAAGATACTAACCCATACTCATAACCAGTCAGTTGTGTGTGCCCTTTAAGATACTAACCCACTCATAACCAGTCAGTTGTGTGTGCCCCTTTAAGATACTAACCCATACTCATAACCAGTCAGTTGTGTGTGCCCCATTTAACCAGATTGTGTGTGCCCTAACCCATACTCATAACCAGTCAGTTGTGTGTGCCCCTTTAAGATACCCCATACTCATAACCAGTCAGTTGTGTGTGCCCCTTTAAGATACTAACCCATACTCATAACCAGTCAGTTGTGTGTGCCCCTTTAAGATACTAACCCATACTCATAACCAGTCAGTTGTGTGTGCCCCTTTAAGATACTAACCCATACTCATAACCAGTCAGTTGTGTGTGCCCTTTAAGATACTAACCCATACTCATAACCAGTCAGTTGTGTGTGCCCCTTTAAGATACTAACCCATACTCATAACCAGTCAGTTGTGTGTGCCCCTTTAAGATACTAACCCATACTCATAACCAGTCAGTTGTGTGTGACCTTTAAGATACTAACCCATACTCATAACCAGTCAGTTGTGTGTGCCCCTTTAAGATACTAACCCATACTCATAACCAGTCAGTTGTGTGGGCCCCTTTAAGATACTAACCCATACTCATAACCAGTCAGTTGTGTGTGCCCCTTTAAGATACTAACCCATACTCATAACCAGTCAGTTGTGTGTGCCCCTTTAAGATACTAACCCATACTCATAACCAGTCAGTTGTGTGTGCCCCTTTAAGATACTAACCCATACTCATAACCAGTCAGTTGTGTGTGCCCCTTTAAGATACTAACCCATACTCATAACCAGTCAGTTGTGTGTGCCCCTTTAAGATACTAACCCATACTCATAACCAGTCAGTTGTGTGTGCCCTTTAAGATACTAACCCATACTCATAACCAGTCAGTTGTGTGTGCCCTTTAAGATACTAACCATACTCATAACCAGTCAGTTGTGTGTGCCCTTTAAGATACTAACCCATACTCATAACCAGTCAGTTGTGTGTGCCCCTTTAAGATACTAACCCATACTCATAACCAGTCAGTTGTGTGTGCCCCTTTAAGATACTAACCCATACTCATAACCAGTCAGTTGTGTGTGCCCCTTTAAGATACTAACCCATACTCATAACCAGTCAGTTGTGTGTGCCTTTAAGATACTAACCCATACTCATAACCAGTCAGTTGTGTGTGCCCCTTTAAGATACCCCATACTTAAGATAAGATACTAACCCATACTCATAACCAGTCAGTTGTGTGTGCCCCTTTAAGATACTAACCCATACTCATAACCAGTCAGTTGTGTGTGCCCCTTTAAGATACTAACCCATACTCATAACCAGTCAGTTGTGTGTGCCCCTTTAAGATACTAACCCATACTCATAACCAGTCAGTTGTGTGTGCCCCTTTAAGATACTAACCCATACTCATAACCAGTCAGTTGTGTGTGCCCCTTTAAGATACTAACCCATACTCATAACCAGTCAGTTGTGTGTGCCCCTTTAAGATACTAACCCATACTCATAACCAGTCAGTTGTGTGTGCCCCTTTAAGATACTAACCCATACTCATAACCAGTCAGTTGTGTGTGCCCCTTTAAGATACTAACCCATACTCATAACCAGTCAGTTGTGTGTGCCCTTTAAGATACTAACCCATACTCATAACCAGTCAGTTGTGTGTGCCCCTTTAAGATACTAACCCATACTCATAACCAGTCAGTTGTGTGTGCCCTTTTTAGATACTAACCTTTAAGATACTAACCCATACTCATAACCAGTCAGTTGTGTGTCCCCTTTAAGATACTAACCCATACTCATAACCAGTCAGTTGTGTGTGCCCCTTTAAGATACTAACCCATACTCATAACCAGTCAGTTGTGTGTGCCCCTTTAAGATACTAACCCATACTCATAACCAGTCAGTTGTGTGGCCCCTTTAAGATACTAACCCATACTCATAACCAGTCAGTTGTGTGTGCCCCTTTAAGATACTAACCCATACTCATAACCAGTCAGTTGTGTGTGCCCCTTTAAGATACTAACCCATACTCATAACCAGTCAGTTGTGTGTGCCCCTTTAAGATACTAACCCATACTCATAACCAGTCAGTTGTGTGTGCCCCTTTAAGATACTAACCCATACTCATAACCAGTCAGTTGTGTGTGCCCCTTTAAGATACTAACCCATACTCATAACCAGTCAGTTGTGTGCCCCTTTAAGATACTAACCCATACTCATAACCAGTCAGTTGTTGTGTGCCTTTAAGATACTAACCCATACTCATAACCAGTCAGTTGTGTGTGCCCCTTTAAGATACTAACCCATACTCATAACCAGTCAGTTGTGTGTGCCCCTTTAAGATACTAACCCATACTCATAACCAGTCAGTTGTGTGTGCCCCTTTAAGATACTAACCCATACTCATAACCAGTCAGTTGTGTGTGCCCCTTTAAGATACTAACCCATACTCATAACCAGTCAGTTGTGTGTGCCCTTTAAGATACTAACCCATACTCATAACCAGTCAGTTGTGTGTGCCCCTTTAAGATACTAACCCATACTCATAACCAGTCAGTTGTGTGCCCCTTTAAGATACTAACCCATACTCATAACCAGTCAGTTGTGTGTGCCCTTTAAGATACTAACCCATACTCATAACCAGTCAGTTGTGTGTGCCCCTTTAAGATACTAACCCATACTCATAACCAGTCAGTTGTGTGTGTCCCTTTAAGATACTAACCCATACTCATAACCAGTCAGTTGTGTGATACTAACCCATAACCAGTTTAAGATACTAACCCATACTCATAACCAGTCAGTTGTGTGGGCCCCTTTAAGATACTAACCCATACTCATAACCAGTCAGTTGTGTGTGCCCCTTTAAGATACTAACCCATACTCATAACCAGTCAGTTGTGTGTGCCCCTTTAAGATACTAACCCATACTCATAACCAGTCAGTTGTGTGTGCCCCTTTAAGATACTAACCCATACTCATAACCAGTCAGTTGTGTGTGCCCCTTTAAGATACTAACCCATACTCATAACCAGTCAGTTGTGTGTGCCCCTTTAAGATACTAACCCATACTCATAACCAGTCAGTTGTGTGTGCCCTTTAAGATACTAACCCATACTCATAACCAGTCAGTTGTGTGTGCCCCTTTAAGATACTAACCCATACAGTTGTGTGTGCCCCTTTAAGATACTAACCCATACTCATAACCAGTCAGTTGTGTGTGCCCCTTTAAGATACTAACCCATACTCATAACCAGTCAGTTGTGTGTGCCCCTTTAAGATACTAACCCATACTCATAACCAGTCAGTTGTGTGTGCCCCTTTAAGATACTAACCCATACTCATAACCAGTCAGTTGTGTGTGCCCCTTTAAGATACTAACCCATACTCATAACCAGTCAGTTGTGTGTGACCCTTTAAGATACTAACCCATACTCATAACCAGTCAGTTGTGTGTGCCCCTTTAAGATACTAACCCATACTCATAACCAGTCAGTTGTGTGTGCCCCTTTAAGATACTAACCCATACTCATAACCAGTCAGTTGTGTGTGCCCTTTAAGATACTAACCCATACTCATAACCAGTCAGTTGTGTGTGACCCTTTAAGATACTAACCCATACTCATAACCAGTCAGTTGTGTGTGCCCCTTTAAGATACTAACCCATACTCATAACCAGTCAGTTGTGTGGGCCCCTTTAAGATACTAACCCATACTCATAACCAGTCAGTTGTGTAAGATACTAACCCATACCCCTTTGTGTGTGCCAGATACTAACCCATACTCATAACCAGTCAGTTGTGTGTGCCCCTTTAAGATACTAACCCATACTCATAACCAGTCAGTTGTGTGTGCCCCTTTAAGATACTAACCCATACTCATAACCAGTCAGTTGTGTGTGCCCCTTTAAGATACTAACCCATACTCATAACCAGTCAGTTGTGTGTGCCCCTAAGATACTAACCCATACTCATAACCAGTCAGTTGTGTGTGCCCCTTTAAGATACTAACCCATACTCATAACCAGTCAGTTGTGTGTGCCCCTTTAAGATACTAACCCATACTCATAACCAGTCAGTTGTGTGTGCCCTTTAAGATACTAACCCATACTCATAACCAGTCAGTTGTGTGTGCCCCTTTAAGATACTAACCCATACTCATAACCAGTCAGTTGTGTGTGACCCTTTAAGATACTAACCCATACTCATAACCAGTCAGTTGTGTGTGCCCCTTTAAGATACTAACCCATACTCATAACCAGTCAGTTGTGTGTCCCTTTAAGATACTAACCCATACTCATAACCAGTCAGTTGTGTGTGCCCCTTTAAGAGTTGTGTGGGCCCCTTTACTAACCCATACTCATAACCAGTCAGTTGTGTGTGCCCCTTTAAGATACTAACCCATACTCATAACCAGTCAGTTGTGTGTGCCCCTTTAAGATACTAACCCATACTCATAACCAGTCAGTTGTGTGCCCCTTTAAGATACTAACCCATACTCATAACCAGTCAGTTGTGTGTGCCCCTTTAAGATACTAACCCATACTCATAACCAGTCAGTTGTGTGTGCCCCTTTAAGATACTAACCCATACTCATAACCAGTCAGTTGTGTGTGACCCTTTAAGATACTAACCCATACTCATAACCAGTCAGTTGTGTGCGTCCCTTTAAGATACTAACCCATACTTATAACCAGTCAGTTGTGTGTGCCCTTTAAGATACTAACCCATACTCATAACCAGTCAGTTGTGTGCCCCTTTAAGATACTAACCCATACCATAACTTTGTGTGTGACCCTTTAAGATACTAACCCATACTCATAACCAGTCAGTTGTGTGTGCCCCTTTAAGATACTAACCCATACTCATAACCAGTCAGTTGTGTGTGCCCATTTAAGATACTAACCCATACTCATAACCAGTCAGTTGTGGCCCTTTAAGATACTAACCCATACTCATAACCAGTCAGCCCCTTTAAGATACTAACCCATACTCATAACCAGTCAGTTGTGTGTGCCCTTTAAGATACTAACCCATACTCATAACCAGTCAGTTGTGTGCCCCTTTAAGATACTAACCCATACTCATAACCAGTCAGTTGTGTGTTTAAGATACCTTTAAGATACTAACCCATACTCATAACCAGTCAGTTGTGTGTGCCCTTTAAGATACTAACCCATACTCATAACCAGTCAGTTGTGTGTGCCCCTTTAAGATACTAACCCATACTCATAACCAGTCAGTTGTGTGTGCCCTTTAAGATACTAACCCATACTCATAACCAGTCAGTTGTGTGTGCCCCTTTAAGATACTAACCCATACTCATAACCAGTCAGTTGTGTGTGCCCCTTTAAGATACTAACCCATACTCATAACCAGTCAGTTGTGTGTGCCCCTTTAAGATACTAACCCATACTCATAACCAGTCAGTTGTGTGTGCCCCTTTAAGATACTAACCCATACTCATAACCAGTCAGTTGTGTGTGCCCCTTTAAGATACTAACCCATACTCATAACCAGTCAGTTGTGTGTGACCCTTTAAGATGCCCCTTTAAGATACTAACTAACCATACTCATAACCAGTCAGTTGTGTGTGCCCCTTTAAGATACTAACCCATACTCATAACCAGTCAGTTGTGTGGGCTAACCCATACTCATAACCAGTCATACTAACCCATACTCATAACCAGTCTCAGTTGTTGTGTGGGCCCCTTTAAGATACTAACCCATACTCATAACCAGTCAGTTGTGTGTGCCCTTTAAGATACTAACCCATACTCATAACCAGTCAGTTGTGTGTGCCCTTTAAGATACTAACCCATACTCATAACCAGTCAGTTGTGTGTGACCCTTTAAGATACTAACCCATACTCATAACCAGTCAGTTGTGTGTGCCCTTTAAGATACTAACCCATACTCATAACCAGTCAGTTGTGTGTGCCCCTTTAAGATACTAACCCATACTCATAACCAGTCAGTTGTGTGTGCCCCTTTAAGATACTAACCCATACTCATAACCAGTCAGTTGTGTGTGCCCCTTTTAAGATACTCAACCCATACTCATAACCAGTCAGTTGTGTGTGTGCCCCTTTAAGATACTAACCCATACTCATAACCAGTCAGTTGTGTGTGCCCCTTTTAAGATACTAACCCATACTCATAACCAGTCAGTTGTGTGGGCCCCTTTAAGATACTAACCCATACTCATAACCAGTCAGTTGTGTGTGCCCCTTTAAGATACTAACCCATACTCATAACCAGTCAGTTGTGTGTGCCCCTTTAAGATTGTGTGTGACCCTTTAAGATACTAACCCATACTCATAACCAGTCAGTTGTGTGCCCCTTTAAGATACTAACCCATACTCATAACCAGTCAGTTGTGTGTGTCCCTTTAAGATACTAACCCATAGTCAGTTGTGTGGGCCCCTTTAAGATACTAACCCATACTCATAACCAGTCAGTTGTGTGTTTAAAGATACTAACCCATACTCATAACCAGTCAGTTGTGTGTGCCTTTAATACTAACCATACTCATAACCAGTCAGTTGTGTGTGCCCCTTTAAGATACTAACCCATACTCATAACCAGTCAGTTGTGTGACCCTTTAAGATACTAACCCATACTCATAACCAGTCAGTTGTGTGTGCCCCTTTAAGATACTAACCCATACTCATAACCAGTCAGTTGTGTGCCCATTTAAGATACTAACCCATACTCATAACCAGTCAGTTGTGTGTGCCCCTTTAAGATACTAACCCATACTCATAACCAGTCAGTTGTGTGTGCCCCTTTAAGATACTAACCCATACTCATAACCAGTCAGTTGTGTGTGCCCCTTTAGATACTAACCCATACTCATAACCAGTCAGTTGTGTGTGACCCTTTAAGATACTAACCCATACTCATAACCAGTCAGTTGTGTGTGCCCCTTTAAGATACTAACCCATACTCATAACCAGTCAGTTGTGTGTGCCCCTTTAAGATACTAACCCATACTCATAACCAGTACCCCTAACCCATACTCATAACCAGTCAGTTGTGTGTGCCCCTTTAAGATACTAACCCATACTCATAACCAGTCAGTTGTGTGTGACCCTTTAAGATACTAACCCATACTCATAACCAGTCAGTTGTGTGTGCCCTTTAAGATACTAACCCATACTCATAACCAGTCAGTTGTGTGTGCCCCTTTAAGATACTAACCCATACTCATAACCAGTCAGTTGTGTGTGCCCTTTAAGATACTAACCCATACTCATAACCAGTCAGTTGTGTGTGCCCCTTTAAGATACTAACCCATACTCATAACCAGTCAGTTGTGTGTGCCCTTTAAGATACTAACCCATACTCATAACCAGTCAGTTGTGTGTGCCCCTTTAAGATACTAACCCATACTCATAACCAGTCAGTTGTGTGGCCCCTTTAAGATACTAACCCATACTCATAACCAGTCAGTTGTGCCCCTTTAAGATACTAACCCATACTCATAACCAGTCAGTTGTGTGTGTCCCTTTAAGATACTAACCCATACTCATAACCAGTCAGTTGTGTGCCCCCTTTAAGATACTAACCCATTTATAACCATACTAACCCATACTCATAACCAGTCAGTTGTGTGTGCCCCTTTAAGATACTAACCCATACTCATAACCAGTCAGTTGTGTGTGCCCCTTTAAGATACTAACCCATACTCATAACCAGTCAGTTGTGTGTGCCCCTTTAAGATACTAACCCATACTCATAACCAGTCAGTTGTGTGTGCCCCTTTAAGATACTAACCCATACTCATAACCAGTCAGTTGTGTGTGCCCCTTTAAGATACTAACCCATACTCATAACCAGTCAGTTGTGTGTGCCCCTTTAAGATACTAACCCATACTCATAACCAGTCAGTTGTGTGTGCCCCTTTAAGATACTAACCCATACTCATAACCAGTCAGTTGTGTGTGCCCCTTTAAGATACTAACCCATACTCATAACCAGTCAGTTGTGTGTGCCCCTTTAAGATACTAACCCATACTCATAACCAGTCAGTTGTGTGTGCCCCTTTAAGATACTAACCCATACTCATAACCAGTCAGTTGTGTGTGCCCCTTTAAGATACTAACCCATACTCATAACCAGTCAGTTGTGTGTGCCCCTTTAAGATACTAACCCATACTCATAACCAGTCAGTTGTGTGTGACCCTTTAAGATACTAACCCATACTCATAACCAGTCAGTTGTGTGTGCCCCTTTAAGATACTAACCCATACTCATAACCAGTCAGTTGTGTGTGCCTTTAAGATACCCCATTTAACCAGTCAGTTGTGTGTGCTAAGATACCCATACTCATAACCAGTCAGTTGTGTGTGCCCCTTTAAGATACTAACCCATACTCATAACCAGTCAGTTGTGTGTGCCCCTTTAAGATACTAACCCATACTCATAACCAGTCAGTTGTGTGTCCCTTTAAGATACTAACCCATACTCATAACCAGTCAGTTGTGTGTGCCCCTTTAAGATACTAACCCATACTCATAACCAGTCAGTTGTGTGTGACCCTTTAAGATACTAACCCATACTCATAACCAGTCAGTTGTGTGTGCCCTTTAAGATACTAACCCATACTCATAACCAGTCAGTTGTGTGTGTCCCTTTAAGATACTAACCCATACTCATAACCAGTTGTGTGTGCCTTTAAGTACTAACCCATACTCATAACCAGTCAGTTGTGTGGGCCCTTTAAGATACTAACCCATACTCATAACCAGTCAGTTGTGTGTGCCCCTTTAAGATACTAACCCATACTCATAACCAGTCAGTTGTGTGTGCCCCTTTAAGATACTAACCCATACTCATAACCAGTCAGTTGTGTGTGCCCTTTAAGATACTAACCCATACTCATAACCAGTCAGTTGTGTGTGCCCCTTTAAGATACTAACCCATACTCATAACCAGTCAGTTGTGTGTGCTAACCCATACTCATTAAGATACTAACCCATACTCATAACCAGTCAGTTGTGTGTGCCCCTTTAAGATACTAACCCATACTCATAACCAGTCAGTTGTGTGGGCCTAACTAACCATACTCATAACCAGTCAGTTGTGTGTGGATACCCCTTGTAAGATACTAACCCATACTCATAACCAGTCAGTTGTTTAAGATACTAACCCATACTCATAACCAGTCAGTTGTGCCCCTTTAAGATACTAACCCATACTCATAACCAGTCAGTTGTGTGTGCCCCTTTAAGATACTAACCCATATATAACCAGTCAGTTGTGTGTGCCCCTTTAAGATACTAACCCATACTCATAACCAGTCAGTTGTGTGTGCCCCTTTAAGATACTAACCCATACTCATAACCAGTCAGTTGTGTGTGCCCCTTTAAGATACTAACCCATACTCATAACCAGTCAGTTGTGTGGGCCCTTTAAGATACTAACCCATACTCATAACCAGTCAGTTGTGTGTGCCCCTTTAAGATACTAACCCATACTCATAACCAGTCAGTTGTGTGTGCCCCTTTAAGATACTAACCCATACTCATAACCAGTCAGTTGTGTGTGCCCCTTTAAGATACTAACCCATACTCATAACCAGTCAGTTGTGTGTGCCCCTTTAAGATACTAACCCATACTCATAACCAGTCAGTTGTGTGTGCCCCTTTAAGATACTAACCCATACTCATAACCAGTCAGTTGTGTGGGCCCCTTTAAGATACTAACCCATACTCATAACCAGTCAGTTGTGTGTGCCCCTTTAAGATACTAACCCATACTCATAACCAGTCAGTTGTGTGTGCCCCTTTAAGATACTAACCCATACTCATAACCAGTCAGTTGTGTGTGCCCCTTTAAGATACTAACCCATACTCATAACCAGTCAGTTGTGTGGCCCCTTTAAGATACTAACCCATACTCATAACCAGTCAGTTGTGTGATACTAACCCATACTCATAACCAGTTTAAGATACTAACCCATACTCATAACCAGTCAGTTGTGTGTGCCCCTTTAAGATACTAACCCATACTCATAACCAGTCAGTTGTGTGCCCCTTTAAGATACCTTCATAAGTCAGTTGTGTGCCCATTTAACCCCCATACTCATAACCAGTTGTGTGTGCCCCTTTAAGATACTAACCCATACTCATAACCAGTCAGTTGTGTGTGACCCTTTAAGATACTAACCCATACTCATAACCAGTCAGTTGTGTGTGCCCCTTTAAGATACTAACCCATACTCATAACCAGTAAGTTGTGTGTGACCCTTTAAGATACTAACCCATACTCATAACCAGTCAGTTGTGTGTGTCCCTTTAAGATACTAACCCATACTCATAACCAGTCAGTTGTGTGTGCCCATTTAAGATACTAACCCATACTCATAACCAGTCAAGATTGTCAGTTGTGTGTGCCCCTTTAGATACTAACCCATACTCATAACCAGTCAGTTGTGTGTGCCCCTTAAGATACTAACCCATACTCATAACCAGTCAGTTGTGTGTGCCCCTTTAAGATACTAACCCATACTCATAACCAGTCAGTTGTGTGTGCCCCTTTAAGATACTAACCCATACTCATAACCAGTCAGTTGTGTGTGCCCCTTTAAGATACTAACCCATACTCATAACCAGTCAGTTGTGTGTGCCCCTTTAAGATACTAACCCATACTCATAACCAGTCAGTTGTGTGTGCCCCTTTAAGATACTAACCCATACTCATAACCAGTCAGTTGTGTGTGCCCCTTTAAGATACTAACCCATACTCATAACCAGTCAGTTGTGTGTGCCCCTTTAAGATACTAACCCATACTCATAACCAGTCAGTTGTGTGGGCCCCTTTAAGATACTAACCCATACTCATAACCAGTCAGTTGTGTGTGCCCCTTTAAGATACTAACCCATACTCATAACCAGTCAGTTGTGTGTGACCCTTTAAGATACTAACCCATACTCATAACCAGTCAGTTGTGTGTGCCCCTTTAAGATACTAACCCATACTCATAACCAGTCAGTTGTGTGTCCCTTTAAGATACTAACCCATACTCATAACCAGTCAGTTGTGTGTGCCCCTTTAAGATACTAACCCATACTCATAACCAGTCAGTTGTGTGTCCCTTTAAGATACTAACCCATACTCATAACCAGTCAGTTGTGTGTGCCCCTTTAAGATACTAACCCATACTCATAACCAGTCAGTTGTGTGTGCCCCTTACTCATAACCAGATACCCCTTTAAGATACTAACCCATACTCATAACCAGTCAGTTGTGTGTGCCCCTTTAAGATACTAACCCATACTCATAACCAGTCAGTTGTGTGTGCCCCTTTAAGATACTAACCCATACTCATAACCAGTCAGTTGTGTGTGCCCCTTTAAGATACTAACCCATACTCATAACCAGTCAGTTGTGTGTGCCCCTTTAAGATACTAACCCATACTCATAACCAGTCAGTTGTGTGTGCCCCTTTAAGATACTAACCCATACTCATAACCAGTCAGTTGTGTGGGCCCAGATACAGTTGTGTGGGCCCCTTTAAGATACTAACCCATACTCATAACCAGTCAGTTGTGTGTGCCCCTTTAAGATACTAACCCATACTCATAACCAGTCAGTTGTGTGTGTGCCCCTTTAAGATACTAACCCATACTCATAACCAGTCAGTTGTGTGTGCCCTTTAAGATACTAACCCATACTCATAACCAGTCAGTTGTGTGTGCCCCTTTAAGATACTAACCCATACTCATAACCAGTCAGTTGTGTGTGCCCCTTTAAGATACTAACCCATACTCATAACCAGTCAGTTGTGTGTGCCCCTTAAGATACTAACCCATACTCATAACCAGTCAGTTGTGTGTGCCCCTTTAAGATACTAACCCATACTCATAACCAGTCAGTTGTGTGTGACCCTTTAAGATACTAACCCATACTCATAACCAGTCAGTTGTGTGTGCCCTTTAAGATACTAACCCATACTCATAACCAGTCAGTTGTGTGTGACCCTTTAAGATACTAACCCATACTCATAACCAGTCAGTTGTGTGTGCCCCTTTAAGATACTAACCCATACTCATAACCAGTCAGTTGTGTGTGTCCCTTTAAGATACTAACCCATACTCATAACCAGTCAGTTGTGTGTGCCCCTTTAAGATACTAACCCATACTCATAACCAGTCAGTTGTGTGTGCCCCTTTAAGATACTAACCCATACTCATAACCAGTCAGTTGTGTGTGCCCCTTTAAGATACTAACCCATACTCATAACCAGTCAGTTGTGTGTGCCCTTTAAGATACTAACCCATACTCATAACCAGTCAGTTGTGTGTGTCCCCTTTAAGATACTAACCCATACTCATAACCAGTCAGTTGTGTGTGCCCATTTAAGATACTAACCCATACTCATAACCAGTCAGTTGTGTGTGTGCCCCTTTAAGATACTAACCCATACTCATAACCAGTCAGTTGTGTGTGCCCCTTTAAGATACTAACCCATACTCATAACCAGTCAGTTGTGTGTGCCCTTTAAGATACTAACCCATACTCATAACCAGTCAGTTGTGTGTGACCCTTTAAGATACTAACCCATACTCATAACCAGTCAGTTGTGTGTGCCCTTTAAGATACTTATACTCATAACCAGTCAGTTGTGTGTGCCCCTTTAAGATACTAACCCATACTCATAACCAGTCAGTTGTGTGTGCCCCTTTAAGATACTAACCCATACTCATAACCAGTCAGTTGTGTGTGCCCCTTTAAGATACTAACCCATACTCATAACCAGTCAGTTGTGTGTGCCCCTTTAAGATACTAACCCATACTCATAACCAGTCAGTTGTGTGTGCCCCTTTAAGATACTAACCCATACTCATAACCAGTCAGTTGTGTGTGCCCCTTTAAGATACTAAAGATACCCATACTCATAACCAGTCAGTTGTGTGGGCCCCTTTAAGATACTAACCCATACTCATAACCAGTCAGTTGTGTGTGCCCCTTTAAGATACTAACCCATACTCATAACCAGTCAGTTGTGTGTGCCCCTTTAAGATACTAACCCATACTCATAACCAGTCAGTTGTGTGTGCCCCTTTAAGATACTAACCCATACTCATAACCAGTCAGTTGTGTGTGTCCCTTTAAGATACTAACCCATACTCATAACCAGTCAGTTGTGTGTGCCCCTTTAAGATACTAACCCATACTCATAACCAGTCAGTTGTGTGGGCCCCTTTAAGATACTAACCCATACTCATAACCAGTCAGTTGTGTGTGCCCCTTTAAGATACTAACCCATACTCATAACCAGTCAGTTGTGTGTGCCCCTTTAAGATACTAACCCATACTCATAACCAGTCAGTTGTGTGTGCCCCTTTAAGATACTAACCCATACTCATAACCAGTCAGTTGTGTGTGCCCCTTTAAGATACTAACCCATACTCATAACCAGTCAGTTGTGTGTGCCCCTTTAAGATACTAACCCATACTCATAACCAGTCAGTTGTGTGGGCCCCTTTAAGATACTAACCCATACTCATAACCAGTCAGTTGTGTGTGCCCCTTTAAGATACTAACCCATACTCATAACCAGTCAGTTGTGTGTGCCCCTTTAAGATACTAACCCATACTCATAACCAGTCAGTTGTGTGTGCCCCTTTAAGATACTAACCCATACTCATAACCAGTCAGTTGTGTGTGCCCCTTTAAGATACTAACCCATACTCATAACCAGTCAGTTGTGTGTGCCCCTTTAAGATACTAACCCATACTCATAACCAGTCAGTTGTGTGTGCCCCTTTAAGATACTAACCCATACTCATAACCAGTCAGTTGTGTGTGACCCTTTAAGATACTAACCCATACTCATAACCAGTCAGTTGTGTGTGCCCCTTTAAGATACTAACCCATACTCATAACCAGTCAGTTGTGTGTGCCCCTTTAAGATACTAACCCATACTCATAACCAGTCAGTTGTGTGTGCCCCTTTAAGATACTAACCCATACTCATAACCAGTCAGTTGTGTGTGCCCCTTTAAGATACTAACCCATACTCATAACCAGTCAGTTGTGTGTGCCCCTTTAAGATACTAACCCATACTCATAACCAGTCAGTTGTGTGTGCCCCTTTAAGATACTAACCCATACTCATAACCAGTCAGTTGTGTGTGCCCCTTTAAGATACTAACCCATACTCATAACCAGTCAGTTGTGTGTGCCCCTTTAAGATACTAACCCATACTCATAACCAGTCAGTTGTGTGTGCCCTTTAAGATACTAACCCATACTCATAACCAGTCAGTTGTGTGTGCCCCTTTAAGATACTAACCCATACTCATAACCAGTCAGTTGTGTGTGCAGTTGTGTGTGCCCTTTAAGATACTAACCCATACTCATAACCAGTCAGTTGTGTGTGACCCTTTAAGATACTAACCCATACTCATAACCAGTCAGTTGTGTGTGCCCCTTTAAGATACTAACCCATACTCATAACCAGTCAGTTGTGTGTGCCCCTTTAAGATACTAACCCATACTCATAACCAACCAGTCAGTTAACCCATACTCATAACCAGTCAGTTGTGTGTGCCCCTTTAAGATACTAACCCATACTCATAACCAGTCAGTTGTGTGTGCCCCTTTAAGATACTAACCCATACTCATAACCAGTCAGTTGTGTGTGCCCCTTTAAGATACTAACCCATACTCATAACCAGTCAGTTGTGTGTGCCCCTTTAAGATACTAACCCATACTCATAACCAGTCAGTTGTGTGTGCCCCTTTAAGATACTAACCCATACTCATAACCAGTCAGTTGTGTGGCCCCTTTAAGATACTAACCCATACTCATAACCAGTCAGTTGTGTGTGCCCCTTTAAGATACTAACCCATACTCATAACCAGTCAGTTGTGTGTGCCCCTTTAAGATACTAACCCATACTCATAACCAGTCAGTTGTGTGTGCCCCTTTAAGATACTAACCCATACTCATAACCAGTCAGTTGTGTGTGACCCTTTAAGATACTAACCCATACTCATAACCAGTCAGTTGTGTGTGCCCCTTTAAGATACTAACCCATACTCATAACCAGTCAGTTGTGTGTGCCCCTTTAAGATACTAACCCATACTCATAACCAGTCAGTTGTGTGTGCCCCTTTAAGATACTAACCCATACTCATAACCAGTCAGTTGTGTGTGCCCCTTTAAGATACTAACCCATACTCATAACCAGTCAGTTGTGTGTGCCCCTTTAAGATACTAACCCATACTCATAACCAGTCAGTTGTGTGTGCCCTTTAAGATACTAACCCATACTCATAACCAGTCAGTTGTGTGTGCCCCTTTAAGATACTAACCCATACTCATAACCAGTCAGTTGTGTGTGCCCCTTTAAGATACTAACCCATACTCATAACCAGTCAGTTGTGTGTGCCCCTTTAAGATACTAACCCATACTCATAACCAGTCAGTTGTGTGTGCCCCTTTAAGATACTAACCCATACTCATAACCAGTCAGTTGTGTGTGCCCCTTTAAGATACTAACCCATACTCATAACCAGTCAGTTGTGTGTGCCCCTTTAAGATACTAACCCATACTCATAACCAGTCAGTTGTGTGTGCCCCTTTAAGATACTAACCCATACTCATAACCAGTCAGTTGTGTGTGCCCCTTTAAGATACTAACCCATACTCATAACCAGTCAGTTGTGTGTGCCCCTTTAAGATACTAACCCATACTCATAACCAGTCAGTTGTGTGTGCCCCTTTAAGATACTAACCCATACTCATAACCAGTCAGTTGTGTGTGCCTTTAAGATACTAACCCATACTCATAACCAGTCAGTTGTGTGTGTCCCTTTAAGATACTAACCCATACTCATAACCAGTCAGTTGTGTGTGCCCCTTTAAGATACTAACCCATACTCATAACCAGTCAGTTGTGTGTGCCCCTTTAAGATACTAACCCATACTCATAACCAGTCAGTTGTGTGTGCCCCTTTAAGATACTAACCCATACTCATAACCAGTCAGTTGTGTGTGCCCCTTTAAGATACTAACCCATACTCATAACCAGTCAGTTGTGTGTGCCCTTTAAGATACTAACCCATACTCATAACCAGTCAGTTGTGTGTGCCCCTTTAAGATACTAACCCATACTCATAACCAGTCAGTTGTGTGTGCCCCTTTAAGATACTAACCCATACTCATAACCAGTCAGTTGTGTGTGCCCCTTTAAGATACTAACCCATACTCATAACCAGTCAGTTGTGTGGGCCCTTTAAGATACTAACCCATACTCATAACCAGTCAGTTGTGTGTGACCCTTTAAGATACTAACCCATACTCATAACCAGTCAGTTGTGTGTGCCCCTTTAAGATACTAACCCATACTCATAACCAGTCAGTTGTGTGTTTAAGATACCCCATACTCATAACCAGTCAGTTGTGTGTGACCCTTTAAGATACTAACCCATACTCATAACCAGTCAGTTGTGTGTGCCCCTTTAAGATACTAACCCATACTCATAACCAGTCAGTTGTGTGTGCCCCTTTAAGATACTAACCCATACTCATAACCAGTCAGTTGTGTGTGCCCCTTTAAGATACTAACCCATACTCATAACCAGTCAGTTGTGTTTAAGATACTAACCCATACTCATAACCAGTCAGTTGTGTGTGCCCTTTAAGATACTAACCCATACTCATAACCAGTCAGTTGTGTGTGCCCCTTTAAGATACTAACCCATACTCATAACCAGTCAGTTGTGTGTGCCCCTTTAAGATACTAACCCATACTCATAACCAGTCAGTTGTGTGTGCCCCTAACCAGTCAGATAAGATAAACCATACTCATAACCAGTCAGTTGTGTGTGCCCCTTTAAGATACATAACTCATAACCAGTCAGTTGTGTGTGCCCCTTTAAGATACTAACCCATACTCATAACCAGTCAGTTGTGTGTGCCCCTTTAAGTGCCCCTTTAAGATACTAACCCATACTCATAACCAGTCAGTTGTGTGTGCCCCTTTAAGATACTAACCCATACTCATAACCAGTCAGTTGTGTGTGACCCTTTAAGATACTAACCCATACTCATAACCAGTCAGTTGTGTGTGCCCCTTTAAGATACTAACCCATACTCATAACCAGTCAGTTGTGTGTGCCCCTTTAAGATACTAACCCATACTCATAACCAGTCAGTTGTGTGGGCCCCTTTAAGATACTAACCCATACTCATAACCAGTCAGTTGTGTGTGTCCCTTTAAGATACTAACCCATACTCATAACCAGTCAGTTGTGTGTGCCCATTTAAGATACTAACCCATACTCATAACCAGTCAGTTGTGTGTGCCCCTTTAAGATACTAACCCATACTCATAACCAGTCAGTTGTGTGATACTAACCCTTTAAGATACTAACCCATACTCATAACCAGTCAGTTGTGTGTGCCCCTTTAAGATACTAACCCATACTCATAACCAGTCAGTTGTGTGTGCCCCTTTAAGATACTAACCCATACTCATAACCAGTCAGTTGTGTGTGCCCCTTTAAGATACTAACCCATACTCATAACCAGTCAGTTGTGTGTGCCCTTTAAGATACTAACCCATACTCATAACCAGTCAGTTGTGTGTGCCCCTTTAAGATAAACCCATACTCATAACCAGTCAGTTGTGTGTGCCCCTTTATACTAACCCATACTCATAACCAGTCAGTTGTGTGTGACCCTTTAAGATACTAACCCATACTCATAACCAGTCAGTTGTGTGTGCCCTTTTTAAGATACTAACCCATACTCATAACCAGTCAGTTGTGTGTGCCCCTTTAAGATACTAACCCATACTCATAACCAGTCAGTTGTGTGTGTCCCTTTAAGATACTAACCCATACTCATAACCAGTCAGTTGTGTGTGCCCATTTAAGATACTAACCCATACTCATAACCAGTCAGTTGTGTGGGCCCCTTTAAGATACTAACCCATACTCATAACCAGTCAGTTGTGTGTGCCCCTTTAAGATACTAACCCATACTCATAACCAGTCAGTTGTGTGTGCCCCTTACTCATAACCAGTCAGTTGTGTGTGCCCCTTTACTAACCCATACTCATAACCAGTCAGTTGTGTGTGCCCCTTTAAGATACTAACCCATACTCATAACCAGTCAGTTGTGTGTGCCCCTTTAAGATACTAACCCATACTCATAACCAGTCAGTTGTGTGCCCCTTTAAGATACTAACCCATACTCATAACCAGTCAGTTGTGTGTGCCCCTTAAGATACTAACCCATACTCATAACCAGTCAGTTGTGTGTGCCCCTTTAAGATACTAACCCATACTCATAACCAGTCAGTTGTGTGTGCCCCTTTAAGATACTAACCCATACTCATAACCAGTCAGTTGTGTGTGCCCCTTTAAGATACTAACCCATACTCATAACCAGTCAGTTGTGTGTGCCCCTTTAAGATACTAACCCATACTCATAACCAGTCAGTTGTGTGTGCCCCTTTAAGATACTAACCCATACTCATAACCAGTCAGTTGTGTGTGCCCCTTTAAGATACTAACCCATACTCATAACCAGTCAGTTGTGTGTGCCCCTTTAAGATACTAACCCATACTCATAACCAGTCAGTTGTGTGGGCCCCTTTAGATACTAACCCATACTCATAACCAGTCAGTTGTGTGTGCCCCTTTAAGATACTAACCCATACTCATAACCAGTCAGTTGTGTGTGCCCCTTTAAGATACTAACCCATACTCATAACCAGTCAGTTGTGTGTGCCCCTTTAAGATACTAACCCATACTCCAGTCACCAGTCAACCCATACTCATAACCAGTTGTGTGTGCCCCTTAAGATACTAACCCATACTCATAACCAGTCAGTTGTGTGTGCCCCTTTAAGATACTAACCCATACTCATAACCAGTCAGTTGTGTGTGCCCTTTAAGATACTAACCCATACTCATAACCAGTCAGTTGTGTGTGCCCCTTTAAGATACTAACCCATACTCATAACCAGTCAGTTGTGTGTGCCCCTTTAAGATACTAACCCATACTCATAACCAGTCAGTTGTGTGTGCCCCTTTAAGATACTAACCCATACTCATAACCAGTCAGTTGTGTGTGACCCTTTATCAGTTGTGTGTGCCCCTTTAAGATACTAACCCATACTCATAACCAGTCAGTTGTGTGTGCCCTTTAAGATACTAACCCATACTCATAACCAGTCAGTTGTGTGTGCCCCTTTAAGATACTAACCCATACTCATAACCAGTCAGTTGTGTGTGCCCCTTTAAGATACTAACCCATACTCATAACCAGTCAGTTGTGTGTGCCCCTTTAAGATACTAACCCATACTCATAACCAGTCAGTTGTGTGTGCCCCTTTAAGATACTAACCCATACTCATAACCAGTCAGTTGTGTGTGCCCCTTTAAGATACTAACCCATACTCATAACCAGTCAGTTGTGTGTGCCCCTTTAAGATACTAACCCATACTCATAACCAGTCAGTTGTGTGTGCCCCTTTAAGATACTAACCCATACTCATAACCAGTCAGTTGTGTGTGCCCCTTTAAGATACTAACCCATACTCATAACCAGTCAGTTGTGTGTGCCCCTTTAAGATACTAACCCATACTCATAACCAGTCAGTTGTGTGTGCCCCTTTAAGATACTAACCCATACTCATAACCAGTCAGTTGTGTGTGTCCCTTTAAGATACTAACCCATACTCATAACCAGTCAGTTGTGTGTGCCCTTTAAGATACTAACCCATACTCATAACCAGTCAGTTGTGTGTGCCCCTTTAAGATACTAACCCATACTCATAACCAGTCAGTTGTGTGTGCCCCTTTAAGATACTAACCCATACTCATAACCAGTCAGTTGTGTGTGCCCTTTAAGATACTAACCCATACTCATAACCAGTCAGTTGTGTGTGCCCCTTTAAGATACTAACCCATACTCATAACCAGTCAGTTGTGTGTGCCCCTTTAAGATACTAACCCATACTCATAACCAGTCAGTTGTGTGTGCCCCTTTAAGATACTAACCCATACTCATAACCAGTCAGTACCCCTAACCCAACCCATACTCATAACCAGTCAGTTGTGTGTGCCCTTTAAGATACTAACCCATACTCATAACCAGTCAGTTGTGTGTGCCTAAGATACCCCATACTCATAACCAGTCAGTTGTGTGTGCCCCTTTAAGATACTAACCCATACTCATAACCAGTCAGTTGTGTGTGCCCCTTTAAGATACTAACCCATACTCATAACCAGTCAGTTGTGTGTGCCCCTTTAAGATACTAACCCATACTCATAACCAGTCAGTTGTGTGTGCCCCTTTAAGATACTAACCCATACTCATAACCAGTCAGTTGTGTGTGCCCCTTTAAGATACTAACCCATACTCATAACCAGTCAGTTGTGTGGGCCCCTTTAAGATACTAACCCATACTCATAACCAGTCAGTTGTGTGTGCCCTTTAAGATACTAACCCATACTCATAACCAGTCAGTTGTGTGTGCCCCTTTAAGATACTAACCCATACTCATAACCAGTCAGTTGTGTGTGCCCCTTTAAGATACTAACCCATACTCATAACCAGTCAGTTGTGTGTGCCCCTTTAAGATACTAACCCATACTCATAACCAGTCAGTTGTGTGCCCCTTTAAGATACTAACCCATACTCATAACCAGTCAGTTGTGTGTGCCCCTTTAAGATACTAACCCATACTCATAACCAGTCAGTTGTGTGTGCCCCTTTAAGATACTAACCCATACTCATAACCAGTCAGTTGTGTGTTTAAGATACTAACCCATACTCATAACCAGTCAGTTGTGTGTGCCCCTTTAAGATACTAACCCATACTCATAACCAGTCAGTTGTGTGTGCCCCTTTAAGATACTAACCCATACTCATAACCAGTCAGTTGTGTGTGCCCCTTTAAGATACTAACCCATACTCATAACCAGTCAGTTGATACTAACCCATACTCATAACCAGTGTGTGCCCCTTTAAGATACTAACCCATACTCATAACCAGTCAGTTGTGTGTGCCCCTTTAAGATACTAACCCATACTCATAACCAGTCAGTTGTGTGTGCCCCTTTAAGATACTAACCCATACTCATAACCAGTCAGTTGTGTGTGCCCCTTTAAGATACTAACCCATACTCATAACCAGTCAGTTGTGTGTGCCCTTTAAGATACTAACCCATACTCATAACCAGTCAGTTGTGTGTTTAAGATACTAACCCTTCATAACCAGTCAGTTGTGTGTGCCCCTTTATACTAACCCATACTCATAACCAGTCAGTTGTGTGTGCCCCTTTAAGATACTAACCCATACTCATAACCAGTCAGTTGTGTGTGCCCCTTTAAGATACTAACCCATACTCATAACCAGTCAGTTGTGTGTGCCCTTTAAGATACTAACCCATACTCATAACCAGTCAGTTGTGTGTGCCCCTTTAAGATACTAACCCATACTCATAACCAGTCAGTTGTGTGTTTAAGATACCCCATTTAAGATACTAACCCATACTCATAACCAGTCAGTTGTGTGTGCCCCTTTAAGATACTAACCCATACTCATAACCAGTCAGTTGTGTGTGCCCCTTTAAGATACTAACCCATACTCATAACCAGTCAGTTGTGTGCCCCTTTAAGATACTAACCCATACTCATAACCAGTCAGTTGTGTGTGCCCTTTAAGATACTAACCCATACTCATAACCAGTCAGTTGTGTGTGCCCCTTTAAGATACTAACCCATACTCCAGTCAACCAGTCAGTTGTGTGTGCCCCTTTAAGATACTAACCCATACTCATAACCAGTCAGTTGTGTGTGCTTTAAGATACTAACCCATACTCATAACCAGTCAGTTGTGTGTGCCCCTTTAAGATACTAACCCATACTCATAACCAGTCAGTTGTGTGTGACCCTTTAAGATACTAACCCATACTCATAACCAGTCAGTTGTGTGTGCCCCTTTAAGATACTAACCCATACTCATAACCAGTCAGTTGTGTGTGCCCCTTTAAGATACTAACCCATACTCATAACCAGTCAGTTGTGTGTGCCCTTTAAGATACTAACCCATTTCAGTTGTGTGTGCCCATTTAAGATACTAACCCATACTCATAACCAGTCAGTTGTGTGTGGCCCCTTTAAGATACTAACCCATACTCATAACCAGTCAGTTGTGTGTGCCCCTTTAAGATACTAACCCATACTCATAACCAGTCAGTTGTGTGTGCCCCTTTAAGATACTAACCCATACTCATAACCAGTCAGTTGTGTGTGCATCCCCTTTAAGATACTAACCCATACTCATAACCAGTCAGTTGTGTGTGCCCCTTTAAGATACTAACCCATACTCATAACCAGTCAGTTGTGTGCCCCTTTAAGATACTAACCCATACTCATAACCAGTCAGTTGTGTGTGGCCCCTTTAAGATACTAACCCATACTCATAACCAGTCAGTTGTGTGTGCCCATTTAAGATACTAACCCATACTCATAACCAGTCAGTTGTGTGTGCCCCTTTAAGATACTAACCCATACTCATAACCAGTCAGTTGTGTGTGCCCCTTTAAGATACTAACCCATACTCATAACCAGTCAGTTGTGTGTGCCCCTTTAAGATACTAACCCATACTCATAACCAGTCAGTTGTGTGTGCCCCTTTAAGATACTAACCCATACTCATAACCAGTCAGTTGTGTGTGACCCTTTAAGATACTAACCCATACTCATAACCAGTCAGTTGTGTGTGCCCAAGATACTAACCCATACTCACCAGTAACCAGTCAGTTACTCATGTGTGTTGTGTGTGCCCTTTAAGATACTAACCCATACTCATAACCAGTCAGTTGTGTGGGCCCTTTAAGATACTAACCCATACTCATAACCAGTCAGTTGTGTGTGTCCCTTTAAGATACTAACCCATACTCATAACCAGTCAGTTGTGTGTGCCCATTTAAGATACTAACCCATACTCATAACCAGTCAGTTGTGTGGGCCCCTTTAAGATACTAACCCATACTCATAACCAGTCAGTTGTGTGTGCCCCTTTAAGATACTAACCCATACTCATAACCAGTCAGTTGTGTGTGCCCCTTTAAGATACTAACCCATACTCATAACCAGTCAGTTGTGTGGGCCCCTTTAAGATACTAACCCAACCCCTTTAAGTTGTGTGTGATACTAACCCATACTCATAACCAGTCAGTTGTGTGTGCCCTAACCCATACTCATAACCAGTCAGTTGTGTGTGCCCCTTTAAGATACTAACCCATACTCATAACCAGTCAGTTGTGTGTGCCCCTTTAAGATACTAACCCATACTCATAACCAGTCAGTTGTGTGTGCCCCTTTAAGATACTAACCCATACTCACCAGTCAGTTGTGTGCCCCTTTACTACTCATAACCAGTCAGTTGTGTGTGCCCCTTTAAGATACTAACCCATACTCATAACCAGTCAGTTGTGTGTGCCCCTTTAAGATACTAACCCATACTCATAACCAGTCAGTTGTGTGTGCCCCTTTAAGATACTAACCCATACTCATAACCAGTCAGTTGTGTGTGCCCCTTTAAGATACTAACCCATACTCATAACCAGTCAGTTGTGTGTGACCCTTTAAGATACTAACCCATACTCATAACCAGTCAGTTGTGTGTGCCCCTTTAAGATACTAACCCATACTCATAACCAGTTGTGTGTGCCCCTTTAAGATACTAACCCATGTTGTGTGTGACCCTTTAAGATACTAACCCATACTCATAACCAGTCAGTTGTGTGTGTCCCTTTAAGATACTAACCCATACTCATAACCAGTCAGTTGTGTGTGACCCTTTAAGATACTAACCCATACTCATAACCAGTCAGTTGTGTGTGCCCCTTTAAGATACTAACCCATACTCATAACCAGTCAGTTGTGTGTTTAAGATACCCCTTTAAGATACTAACCCATACTCATAACCAGTCAGTTGTGTGTGCCCCTTTAAGATACTAACCCATACTCATAACCAGTCAGTTGTGTGTGCCCCTTTAAGATACTAACCCATACTCATAACCAGTTTGTGTGGGATACTAACCCCAGTCAGTTGTGTGTGTCCCTTTAAGATACTAACCCATACTCATAACCAGTCAGTTGTGTGTGCCCCTTTAAGATACTAACCCATACTCATAACCAGTCAGTTGTGTGTGCCCCTTTAAGATACTAACCCATACTCATAACCAGTCAGTTGTGTGTGATTTAAGATACTAACCCATACTCATAACCAGTCAGTTGTGTGTGCCCCTGCCCCTTTAAGATACTAACCCATACTCATAACCAGTCAGTTGTGTGTGCCCCTTTAAGATACTAACCCATACTCATAACCAGTCAGTTGTGTGGGCCCCTTTAAGATACTAACCCATACTCATAACCAGTCAGTTGTGTGTGCCCCTTTAAGATACTAACCCATACTCATAACCAGTCAGTTGTGTGTGCCCTTTAAGATACTAACCCATACTCATAACCAGTCAGTTGTGTGTGCCCCTTTAAGATACTAACCCATACTCATAACCAGTCAGTTGTGTGTTCCCTTTAAGATACTAACCCATACTCATAACCAGTCAGTTGTGTGTGCCCCTTTAAGATACTAACCCATACTCATAACCAGTAAGTTGTGTGTTTAAGATACTAACCCATACTTTAAGATACTAACCCATACTCATAACCAGTCAGTTGTGTGCGTCCCTTTAAGATACTAACCCATACTTATAACCAGTCAGTTGTGTGTGCCCCTTTAAGATACTAACCCATACTCATAACCAGTCAGTTGTGTGGGCCCCTTTAAGATACTAACCCATACTCATAACCAGTCAGTTGTGTGTGCCCCTTTAAGATACTAACCCATACTCATAACCAGTCAGTTGTGTGTGCCCCTTTAAGATACCCCCATACTCATAACCATCAGTTGTGTGTGCCCCTTTAACCCCATACTCATAACCAGTCAGTTGTGTGTGCCCCTTTAAGATACTAACCCATACTCATAACCAGTCAGTTGTGTGTGCCCCTTTAAGATACTAACCCATACTCATAACCAGTCAGTTGTGTGTGCCCCTTTAAGATACTAACCCATACTCAAACCAGTTGTGTGTGCATACTAACCCATACTCATAACCAGTCAGTTGTGTGGGCCCCTTTAAGATACTAACCCATACTCATAACCAGTCAGTTGTGTGTGCCCCTTTAAGATACTAACCCATACTCATAACCAGTCAGTTGTGTGTGCCCCTTTAAGATACTAACCCATACTCATAACCAGTCAGTTGTGTGTGCCCTTTTAGATACTAACCCATACTCATAACCAGTCAGTTGTGTGTGCCCCTTTAAGATACTAACCATACTCATAACCAGTCAGTTGTGTGTGCCCCTTTAAGATACTAACCCATACTCATAACCAGTCAGTTGTGTGTGAGATACTAACCCATACTCATAACCAGTCAGTTGTGTGTGCCCCTTTAAGATACTAACCCATAACCAGTCAGTTGTGTGTGCCCCTTTAACCAACCCATACTCAGTTTGTGTGTGACCCTTTAAGATACTAACCCATACTCATAACCAGTCAGTTGTGTGTGTCCCCATTTAAGATACTAACCCATACTCATAACCAGTCAGTTGTGTGTGCCCCTTTAAGATACTAACCCATACTCATAACCAGTCAGTTGTGTGTGCCCCTTTAAGATACTAACCCATACTCATAACCAGTCAGTTGTGTGTGCCCCTTTAAGATACTAACCCATACTCATAACCAGTCAGTTGTGTGGGCCCCTTTAAGATACTAACCCATACTCATAACCAGTCAGTTGTGTGTGCCCCTAACCCATACTCATAACCAGAGTTGTGTGGCCCCTTTAAGATACTAACCCATACTCATAACCAGTCAGTTGTGTGTGCCCCTTTAAGATACTAACCCATACTCATAACCAGTCAGTTGTGTGTGCCCCTTTAAGATACTAACCCATACTCATAACCAGTCAGTTGTGTGTGCCCCTTTACTACTAACCCATACTCATAACCAGTCAGTTGTGTGTGCCCCTTTAAGATACTAACCCATACTCATAACCAGTCAGTTGTGTGTGCCCCTTTAAGATACTAACCCATACTCATAACCAGTCAGTTGTGTGTGCCCCTTTAAGATACTAACCCATACTCATAACCAGTCAGTTGTGTGTGATACCCTTTAAGATTGTGTGTGCCCCTTTAAGATACTAACCCATACTCATAACCAGTCAGTTGTGTGTGCCAGTCAGTTGTGTGTGACCCTTTAAGATACTAACCCATACTCATAACCAGTCAGTTGTGTGTGCCCCTTTAACCAGTCAGTTGTGTGTGCCCCTTTAAGATACTAACCCATACTCATAACCAGTCAGTTGTGTGTGTGCCCCTTTAAGATACTAACCCATACTCATAACCAGTCAGTTGTGTCAGTTGCCCCTTTAAGATACTAACCCATACTCATAACCAGTCAGTTGTGTGTGCCCCTTTAAGATACTAACCCATACTCATAACCAGTCAGTTGTGTGTGCCCCTTTAAGATACTAACCCATACTCATAACCAGTCAGTTGTGTGTGCCCCTTTAAGATACTAACCCATACCAACCCCCATACTCATAACCAGTCAGTTGTGTGTGCCCCTTTAAGATACTAACCCATACTCATAACCAGTCAGTTGTGTGTGCCCCTTTAAGATACTAACCCATACTCATAACCAGTCAGTTGTGTGTGCCCCTTTAAGATACTAACCCATACTCATAACCAGTCAGTTGTGTGTGCCCCTTTAAGATACTAACCCATACTCATAACCAGTCAGTTGTGTGTGCCCTCATTAAGATACTAACCCATACTCATAACCAGTCAGTTGTGTGTGCCCCTTTAAGATACTAACCCATACTCATAACCAGTCAGTTGTGTGTGCCCTTTAAGATACTAACCCAGTCAGTTGTGTGTGCCCTTTAAGATACTAACCCATAACCAGTCAGTTGTGTGTGCCCCTTTAAGATACTAACCCATACTCATAACCAGTCAGTTGTGTGTGCCCCTTTAAGATACTAACCCATACTCATAACCAGTCAGTTGTGTGGGCCCCTTTAAGATACTAACCCATACTCATAACCAGTCAGTTGTGTGTGCCCCTTTAAGATACTAACCCATACTCATAACCAGTCAGTTGTGTGTGCCCCTTTAAGATACTAACCCATACTCATAACCAGTCAGTTGTGTGGGATACTAACCCATACTCATAACCAGTCAGTTGTTGACCCTTTAAGATACTAACCCATACTCATAACCAGTCAGTTGTGTGTGTCCCTTTAAGATACTAACCCATACTCATAACCAGTCAGTTGTGTGTGCCCATTTAAGATACTAACCCATACTCATAACCAGTCAGTTGTGTGGGCCCCTTTAAGATACTAACCCATACTCATAACCAGTCAGTTGTGTGTGCCCCTTTAAGATACTAACCCATACTCATAACCAGTCAGTTGTGTGTGCCCCTTTAAGATACTAACCCATACTCATAACCAGTCAGTTGTGTTTAAGATACTAACCCATACTCATAACCAGTCAGTTGTGTGTGCCCTTTAAGATACTAACCCATACTCATAACCAGTCAGTTGTGTGTGACCCTTTAAGATACTAACCCATACTCATAACCAGTCAGTTGTGTGTGATACTAACCCATACTCATAACCAGTCAGTTGTGTGTGCCCCTTTAAGATACTAACCCATACTCATAACCAGTCAGTTGTGTGTGACCCTTTAAGATACTAACCCATACTCATAACCAGTCAGTTGTGTGTGTCCCTTTAAGATACTAACCCATACTCATAACCAGTCAGTTGTGTGTGCCCATTTAAGATACTAACCCATACTCATAACCAGTCAGTTGTGTGGGCCCCTTTAAGATACTAACCCATACTCATAACCAGTCAGTTGTGTGTGCCCCTTTAAGATACTAACCCATACTCATAACCAGTCAGTTGTGTGTGCCCCTTTAAGATACTAACCCATACTCATAACCAGTCAGTTGTGTGGGCCCTAACCCATTCATAACCAGTCAGTTGTGTGTGCCCATAACCCCATACTCATAACCAGTCAGTTGTGTGTGCCCCTTTAAGATACTAACCCATACTCATAACCAGTCAGTTGTTTAAGATACTAACCCATACTCATAACCAGTCAGTTGTGTGTGCCCTTTAAGATACTAACCCATACTCATAACCAGTCAGTTGTGTGGGCCCCTTTAAGATACTAACCCATACTCATAACCAGTCAGTTGTGTGTGCCCCTTTAAGATACTAACCCATACTCATAACCAGTCAGTTGTGTGTGCCCCTTTAAGATACTAACCCATACTCATAACCAGTCAGTTGTGTGGGCCCCTTTAAGATACTAACCCATACTCATAACCAGTCAGTTGTGTGTGCCCCTTTAAGATACTAACCCATACTCATAACCAGTCAGTTGTGTGTGCCCCTTTAAGATACTAACCCATACTCATAACCAGTCAGTTGTGTGTGCCCCTTTAAGATACTAACCCATACTCATAACCAGTCAGTTGTGTGTGCCCCTTTAAGATACTAACCCATACTCATAACCAGTCAGTTGTGTGTGCCCCTTTAAGATACTAACCCATACTCATAACCAGTCAGTTGTGTGTGCCCCTTTAAGATACTAACCCATACTCATAACCAGTCAGTTGTGTGTGTCCCTAACCCATACTCATAACCAGTAGTTGTGTGTGCTAACCCCATACTCATAACCAGTCAGTTGTGTGATACTAACCCATACTCATAACCAGCCCCTTTAAGATACTAACCCATACTCATAACCAGTCAGTTGTGTGTGCCCCTTTAAGATACTAACCTATACTCATAACCAGTCAGTTGTGTGTGCCCCTTTAAGATACTAACCCATACTCATAACCAGTCAGTTGTGTGTGCCCCTTTAAGATACTAACCCATACTCATAACCAGTCAGTTGTGTGGGCCCCTTTAAGATACTAACCCATACTCATAACCAGTCAGTTGTGTGTGCGTGCTGGTTTGTGTGTGGTAAACCATATGGCAAAAACAAATATAAATGGACAGCTCTTATTTAATTTGGTAACTCCTCTTTCCCACCGAATCCGGATACCTTTATACCTATAAACCTGCTGAATTTCACTAAACCCTCTCCCAAGACCATAGCCACAGGAAACATTTCAAATAGAGAGAAAATTACTATCCCCATTCTCTTGGAAGAGAAATGTCCATTTCTTTAGCATTCACTATTCTAATATAATAATCAGAAACCCAAAGGTTTTAACTCCAAACAAAGCATGATAATGATAAGTCCATTGTACTCCCTCAAATCATTAATCAATTGTTTTAATGTACCCCAATGTTTATGTGCACTTTATTTATCATGCAACATGTATCTCGCCACCGAGTCTAACAATTCACTCGCATATCGTATTATATGAATGGTCTCTCTTTTCCATAAGCATGTCAAATTATCCTGGTATCATTACCAGACCAATGTCCAACAACATATGTAATAGCTGATTCACCTTAGATTGCTCCTGTTAACCTTTCTTTAACTAGGCAAGTCAGTTAAGAACAAATTCTTATTTACAATGACAGCCTACCAGGCCAAACACAGACGACGCTGGGCTAATTGTGCGCAACCCTATTGGACTCCCAATCACGGCCGGATGTGATGCAGCCCGGATATTCAATACTCATTTCAATCTACATTAAACAGATTATCATTTTAGAATACATTAACTTCCCGCTCAAATTCACTGGTGTTACCTAACTATAAAACCAAGAAACTGTCAAAGAATGTTTCTCATACCTCTACTTCAAATGTCCCACTGCCTGCTTGCTGTCAACCGCAGCTAATCTTTTTACAATCTCAAGGCTCAATCCCTCTACTCATCATTTAGCCTTGTATTGAGACCTCAGTTTTTCAAATTATTAAAATATTGCACCATTAGAGTGCTATCAACAATTTAAAAAAACACTAATAACATATTACCATTCACAAACGATCAACACTCATTAAGTTTACATCAATCCTTCTTATCAATATTAATTTATATTTTGAATACCAACCTCTGCTGGATATTTCCTTTCTGCTTCACACTCATTAAACTTCTATTATTTTAAGATGAACCTGTAATGTGCCAAATGTAGAAAATACATCAGCCAATTCTTACTCAATCCAAACAATTCACGTTCACAATTATATATTTATATTAGCACATTTTTTCAAATTGGAGCCTAATTGGTATAATGCTCGTGTGCTTCTATTAGTGTCTTTGTGGCTTTGCTATAGTGTACCTCAATACATTTATTTCCACACCTCTCTCCTCGCGGTTTAAATATATGCCAATCTTTTTCTGAGACTATCTCCCAGATCCTGTAGACAGTCATATACTGCTTTAACCTGATCTCTAACAAATGATCCATAAAAACCCTACGTACGTCTATGTATGGGTTGTTTAAGTTGCATCTCATATTTCCAGTATTACTTCATAAAATCTCTAGTAATCGATAATGCACACATACAATTTCTCATTAAAAATTGTTTTATGTCTTCACAGAATCAATATATAACGTAGGAAATCTTAGGTACTCACATTAATGAATCCCTCCGTTTCCAACCACTCTTCATACACTCACTCCCAGCGGAACCCAAAAACGTTAGTTTCTCGGACGCTGCCCTATGGGAATAATGCTCAACGGTTCTCTAGTCTTCCAGAAATTATAGAATAACATCTAGCACTTAATCAAACACCCCGTGATATTCTATGATGGGCAGTGTTGAACGGAACCCCAAGATAACGCTCCATATCAAAAAATCAGCTTCCAAACTTCAGATTGACACTTACAGTTGAAGTGGGAAGTTTACATATACCTTAGCCAAATACATTTAAACTCAGTTTTTCACAATTCCTGACATTTAATCCTAGTAAAAATTCCCTGTCTAAGGTCAGTTAGGATCACCACTTTAAGAAAGTGAAATGTCAGAATAATTGTAGAGAGAATTATTTATTTCAGCTTTTATTTCTTTCATCACATTCCCAGTGGGTCAGAAGTTTACAACACTCTACTCAGCAAATTGGATGCAGTCTATCACAGTGCCATTCATTTTGTCACCAAAGCCCCATATACTACCCACCACTGCAACCTGTATGCTCTCGTAGCCTGGCCCTCGCTTCATATTTGTCGCCAAACCCACTGGCTCCAGGTCATCTATAAGTCTTTGCTAGGTAAGGCCCCGCCTTATCTCAGCTCACTGGTCACCATAGCAGCACCCACCCGTAGCACGCGCTCCAGCAGGTATATCTCACTGGTCACCCCCAAAGCCAATTCCTCCTTTGGCCGCCTTTCCTTCCAGTTTTCTGTAGCCAATGACTGGAACGAACTGCAAAAATCACTGAAGCTGGAGACTCATATCTCCCTCACTAATTTTAAGCACCAGCTGTCAGAGCAGCTCACAGATCCCTGCACCTGTACATAGCCCATCTGTAAATAGCCCATCCAACTACCTCATCCCCCGTACTGTTATTTATTTTATTTATTTTGCTCCATAGCACCCCAGTATCTCTACCTGCACACTCATCTTCTGCACATCTATCACTCCAGTGTTTAAATGCTATATTGTAATTATTTTGCCACTTTTGCCTATTTATTGCCTTACCTCCATTAACCTACCTCATTTGCACACACTGTATATAGACGTTTTCTATTGTATTATTGACTGCATGTTTGTTTATTCCATGTGTAACTCCGTGTTGTTGTTTGTGTCACACTGCTTTGCTTTATCTTGGACAGGTCGCAGTTGTAAATGAGAACTTGTTCTCAACTAGCCTACCTGGTTAAATAAAGGTGATATAAAATAAATAAAATAAACATACACTCAATTAGTATTTGGTAGCATTGCCTTTAAATTGTTTTTAACTTGCGTCAAACATTTCAGGTAGCCTTCCACAAGCTTCCCACAATAAGTTGGTTGAATTTTGGTCCATTCCTCCTGACAGAGCTGGTGTAACTGAGTCAGGTTTGTAGGCCTCCTTGCTCGCACACACTTTTTCAGTTCTGCCCACAAATTTTCTACAGGCTTGAGGTCAGAGCTTTGTGATGGCCACTCCAATACCTTGACTTTGTTGTCCTTAAGCCATTTTGCCACAACTTTGGAAGTATGCTTGGCGTCATTGTCCATTTGGAAGACCCATTTGCGACCAAGCTTTAACTTCCTGACTGATGCCTTGAGATGTTGCTTCAATATATCCACATAATTTACCTCCTCATGATGCCATCCATCTATTTTGTGAAGTGCATCAGTTCCCCCTGCAGCAAAGCATCCCCACAACATGATGCTGCCACCCCCATGCTTCACGGTTGAGATGGTGTTCTATGGCTTGCAAGCCTCCCCCTTTTTCCTCCAAACATAACGATGGTCATTATGGCCAAACATGTCTATTTTTTTTCATCAAACCAGAGGAAATTTCTCCAAAAAGTAGGATCATTGTCCCTATGTGCAGTTGCAAACTGTAGTCTGACTTTATTATGGCGGTTTTGGAGCACTGGCTTCTTCCTTGCTATGCGGCCTTTCAGGTCATGTTGATATAGGACTCGTTTTACTGTGGATATTGTCACGTTCTGACCTTAGTTCCTTTGTTTTGTCTTTGTTTTAGTATGGTCAGGGCATGAGTTGGGGTGGGCAGTCTATGTTTGTTTTTCTATGTTGGTTTTTGTGTTCGGCCTAGTATGGTTCTCAATCAGAGGCAGGTGTTGTTAGTTGTCTCTGATTGAGCATCATACTTAGGTAGCCTTTTTCCACCTGGGTTTCGTGGGTGTTTATTTCCTGTTTAGTGTTTTGTCATTCACCTTCCGAGACTGTTCGTTTGTTGTTTATTGTTTTTGTTCAGTGTTTATTTTTGCCTCATTAAATTATGGACACTTACCATGCTGCGTTTTGGTCCTCCGATCCTTCTCGCTACTCCTCCTCAGAAGAGGAGGACGAGATCCCTTACAGATATAGATACTTTTGTACCTGTTTCCTCCAGCATCTTCACAAGGTCCTTTGCTGTTGTTCTGGGATTGATTTGCATTCTTTGCACTAAAGTACACTCACCTCTAGAACTCTACTGAACTTTACAGTTACTGTACCGCACTGTACTGTCTCTGTACTGAGCTCTACTGAACTGTACTGTCACTGTGTCGAACTGAACTGTACTGCCACTGAACTGTACTGTCACTGTACTGTCACTGTACTGAAATGTATTGAACTGTACCTAACTGTACTGAACTGTACTGTCACTGTGCTGAACCGTACTGTCACTGTACTGTACTGTACTGTCACTGTGCTGAACTGTACTGGCACTGTGCTGAACCGTACTGTCACTGTACTGTACTGTACTGTACTGTCACTGTGCTGAACTGTACTGTACTGTACTGTACTGTCACTGTGCTGAACCGTACTGTCACTGTACTGTACTGTCACTGTGCTGAACTGTACTGTCACTGTACTGTACTGTACTGTACTGTACTGTCACTGTACTGTACTGTCACTGTGCTGAACTGTACTGTCACTGTGCTGAACCGTACTGTCACTGTGCTGAACTGTACTGTCACTGTACTGTACTGTCACTGTGCTGAACCGTACTGTCACTGTGCTGAACTGTACTGTCACTGTGCTGAACCGTACTGTCACTGTGCTGAACTGTACTGTCACTGTACTGAACCCTACTGTCACTGTACTTTCACTGTAGTTTTACCACGCTGTACTGAACTGTACTGTACTGACCTGTACTGTCAATGTACTGCCACTAAACTGTACTGTACTGAACTGTCCTGAACTGTCCCTACTGAACTCTACTGAACTTTACAGTTACTGTACCAAACTGTACTGGACTGTACTGAACAGTACTGAACTGTACTGTCACTGTACTGAACTGTATTGAACTGTACTATCACTGCAGTCACTGTTTCTGCATTTTGAGCTGCTACACCTGCTGAATCTAACCCCTTCCTTTCCTCCTTGTCCGCTAAAACCTTTCTCCTACACCCATCGTATCTTCCTGCTTCTCTCACTTCTGCTAGAGACATCCTATAACTTCTACCTCCCTCTCTCCTACACCCATCGTATCTTCCTGCTTCTCTCACTTCTGCTAGAGACATCCTATAACTTCTACCTCCCTCTCTCCTACACCCATCGTATCTTCCTGCTTCTCTCACTTCTGCTAGAGACATCCTATAACTTCTCCCTCCCTCTCTCCTACACCCATCGTATCTTCCTGCTTCTCTCACTTCTGCTAGAGACATCCTATAACTTCTCCCTCCCTCTCTCCTACAACCATCTAAATGTGTCCATTAACCCATTCCTTTTCTTAATTCAAAGCCATCCCAATGTTTTGGTTAATCCTTGTTTTCCTTACAACTGTATGTGCATGCGTCGGTTAAACGCTCTTCTTCTTCAAACCCGCTTCTGTGTCAGATATGGTCTTAGAAGAAAAGGTGTTATCTAGAACCTAAAAAGGTTATTTGGCTGTCCCCATAGGAGAATGCTTTGAAGAATTTGTTTTGGTTCCAGGTAAAACCCTTTTGGTTCCAGGTAGAACTCTTTTCACAGTGTTCTACATGGAACCCAAAAGGGTTCTACCTGAAACCACAGAAGGTCCTACCTGGAACCAAAAAGGGTTCTCCTATGGGGACAGCAGAAGAACCCTTTTGGAACCCTTTTTTCTAAGAGTGTAGAACAATTTTCCTACCTCCTATGCTCCCATGCTTCGCCAACCTCCCAGTGTTTGCCTTGGTACATCATATTTAGAAAGGTATTTATTTTCCCCCTGCCTATAATAGAACAGTTAATTACACTCTTAGAAAAAAAGGTGCTATCTAGAACCAAAAGGGGTTATTTGGCTGTCTCCATAGGAGAACCCCTTGAACAACCCCTTTTGGGTCCATGCAGAACCATTTTGGGTTCCATGTAGAACCGTTTCCACAGAGGTAAAGGAACCTAAAAGGGTTCTCCTATGGGGTTCTTCTATGGGGAGAGCCGCAAAACACTTTTGGAACTTTTGGAACCGTGTAGGACCTGCAGTGACTTTCCTATGAATTATCAGTAGACAGGTTCTGTGGAGGACTACTGTCTGTGACACACACCAGGCTGTTATCAGCCACCAACCAGGTGCACCACTTTAATAGGAATCTTGCAAGGCATCCTGGGAAGTCGGCCATCATCTTGAAGTCCTATGGTCGCCTTTGCTCGTCTGTGCTATTCATAAAATTACGTGTATCACAGCTGCATGAGTGCAGCTCTTTTGAAATCAAATTAGCAGAGGAACTATAATTTTTTCAGACATGTACAATTGTGTGGTTCAATATAGAGTAGATTATAACACATTTCCTTTCCTGTATTTAATCTTTTTGCATTACTCTAATCATTTGGTTCACATATTCATATGAAACATAATGTGTGTACTACTATAATACATGTTTTTATGTCCTCAGAATCTGTATGGTTGCAAAGTGAAACATCACTGCTGTACAATATCAGAATCTGTATTGTTGCAAAGTGAAACATCACTGCTGTACATTATCAGAATCTGTATTGTTGCAAAGCGAAACATCACTGCTGTACATTATCAGAATCTGTATTGTTGCAAAGCGAAACATCACTGCTGTACATTATCAGAATCTGTATTGTTGCAAAGCGAAACATCACTGCTGTACAATATCAGAATATGTATTGTTGCAAAGCGAAACATCACTGCTGTACATTATCAGAATATGTATTGTTGCAAAGCGAAACATCACTGCTGTACATTATCAGAATCTGTATTGTTGCAAAGTGAAACATCACTGCTGTACATTATCAGAATCTGTATTGTTGCAAAGCGAAACATCACTGCTGTACATTATCAGAATCTGTATTGTTGCAAAGCGAAACATCACTGCTGTACAATATCAGAATATGTATTGTTGCAAAGCGAAACATCACTGCTGTACATTATCAGAATATGTATTGTTGCAAAGCGAAACATCACTGCTGTACATTATCAGAATCTGTATTGTTGCAAAGCGAAACATCACTGCTGTACATTATCAGAATCTGTATTGTTGCAAAGCGAAACATCACTGCTGTACAATATCAGAATATGTATTGTTGCAAAGCGAAACATCACTGCTGTACAATATCAGAATATGTATTGTTGCAAAGCGAAACATCACTGCTGTACATTATCAGAATATGTATTGTTGCAAAGTGAAACATCACTGCTGTACATTATCAGAATATGTATTGTTGCAAAGCGAAACATCACTGCTGTACATTATCAGAATCTGTATTGTTGCAAAGCGAAACATCACTGCTGTACAATATCAGAATATGTATTGTTGCAAAACGAAACATCACTGCTGTACATTATCAGAATATGTATTGTTGCAAAGTGAAACATCACTGCTGTACAATATCAGAATCTGTATTGTTGCAAAGCGAAACATCACTGCTGTACATTATCAGAATATGTATTGTTGCAAAGCGAAACATCACTGCTGTACAATATCAGAATATGTATTGTTGCAAAGCGAAACATCACTGCTGTACAATATCAGAATATGTATTGTTGCAAAGCGAAACATCACTGCTGTACATTATCAGAATATGTATTGTTGCAAAGCGAAACATCACTGCTGTACAATATCAGAATATGTATTGTTGCAAAGTGAAACATCACTGCTGTACATTATCAGAATATGTATTGTTGCAAAGTGAAACATCACTGCTGTACAATATCAGAATCTGTATTGTTGCAAAGTGAAACATCACTGCTGTACAATATCAGAATCTGTATTGTTGCAAAGTGAAACATCAGTGCTGTACAATATCAGAATCTGTATTGTTGCAAAGTGAAACATCACTGCTGTACAATATCAGAATCTGTATGGTTGCAAAGTGAAACATCACTGCTGTACAATATCAGAATCTGTATT